>NC_056733.1:1579775213-1579797713 GCF_019279795.1 Protopterus annectens | reverse complement strand
ATATATATATGTGTGTGTGTGTGTGTGTGTGTGTGTGTGTGTGTGTGTCTGTGGAGAGAGGTCTATAATTTGATAACCATACAGAACAAGTAAGCTTTTACGATACAACTTTGTCTAACTAGAGGCTTTTAGGATGATTCTTGTATTAATATAAACAGTCAGATTAATATAGTGCAACAGTGTAGTACTGCCTTAGATGCTTCATGGTCAACTCTTCATTTTCTGTAAAAGATCTGGCATCAGTAATTATTTTAATTTTAAAACAATAGATGAGAAATTTGTTTTGCAACCTATATTCATGACAAGCATGCATCTCTGCTCTGGGAGTTAATTTTTCTCACTAAAAGGACTTGGTGCTTTGAAACTGGCCCAGACCACAAGCAAAATATGACCACTAGCCAAGGAAATATCTAAAGTAGAAGTGAAAGTTAGTGAATTATGCATGAAGTATATTACATGGCATCTTCACTAAATGTTTACTTCTTGAAGTAAAGCTGTGTCCATCCTTAAGCCTCAAGTCTGGAAAATTCTACCTCAAAGTAGAAGATTCACTGACAGTCTTTCCTCTTTCCTTACTAGGCCGCAGACCTTCTCAAAGACAAACATATATATATGCTTCCTAACATAGAGTCCTGTTAGCAGACTGTTAAAATTACTAAAATACTAGCTCCTTATCTTATGTTGTATATAACCATTCCCTGCCTCACTCAATGCACCATGTTTTTTATTATTATTATTTATTATAAGAAAAAATCTTCATGCCCCTTACTCATGAGTATTATTGTATTTGTTTTTGGATAGTTCAAGGAATCTTGAATTCTCACATAAAAGAGATACGTCATAGCATCACAGGTTTGTAACCTACTTTTGAAAACCACTGAAGCCTAAAACATCTACTGCCTGCTTCTTCCAGACTTATGATTGAATACCTGTCCTTGATTCAAATGATGTCCCTGAGTGTGCCTCGTATTTTGGTTTGTTTCTTAGTTTGTGCCGGTTTGCCCTTGTATGAGAGAATCTGCATAACATTCCTCACTGTGTCTCACTGTGACAGTCCATGGTATGTAGCAGGCAGAGGTTACTATTTTTACATTCCCATCCAATTGACCCATACCTATCCCATCCTTCTGATGTGACATTAAACTAAGGTCCCATCTTTTTGAATTGTCAGTAGCTCATTTGGATGTAAATGTCCCCATGGCACTTATCGAAAAGAGTAGGGGTTCTTTATTTAACACAAAAACAGCCCATCATGAACAATATTTAAATCCTTCTATGTTTATTTATAAATATATCATTTCCATGCAAAGAAGACCCTGCCTAAAATCAAACATGATTATTTCCCTCTCTAAATTTTATTAAATCGCTCCCATGTTTCCTCTGTAAATGCAATCTAATCTTTCACAAGAAATATGATAAAATCCATTTTTGTTAAATAATTTTTCATTAGTTCTTGCAATGTAAATAGAGCCAAATTATTTAAAACATGTCTTCAACAACTTTGTCAACATAATTCTTACTTTTCCTTTATTAATATTCGTATATCATGCCCATGTTAAGATACTACAATCACAATACAAACAGATATGACTTCAAATCTCCCTATTTTTCACAAAAAAATGACATTTCTGTTTTTGCTTTGTATAGCATGATCCCTTTGGCCAGAAACTTATTTATTGACAGCCTCCACAAAAAATCCTGACATACTATTACATTTTATCTTCCTTTGCATAGTTCATCCCAGCTGCCTCCATATTAGGTAGAGGAACAACTATTCTTGACTCAAAAAGAGTAGGTCAAGTTCTCTGCTATCCTGGCTATATATCCTCTAGTCAGTACGAATATCACCTCATATCTCCCCTGAAAAGAGGCCATTGGCCAAGCAGGACTATGCCAGTCAACAAAATATAAATAAATAAAAGTAAAAGTAAAATTTACTGGGTTGTCACATCAGTATCTGATGTGCTGTACTTTGATTCTTTACATCAGTCTTCAAATAATTGTTTCTTCTGCTACAAGTACACTGTTCAACAAATTGTAAGACACAAGCCTGCATTTTCTAATATTTCTGCATATGCAAACTGAAATTGTTTTGGATTATTACATTGCTTTTTTGTGAGTGTGTGCATCCTACTGTTCTAATTCTGAAATCATGGCATCCATGCCTCTGACAATCGTATTACCTTCTTAATACATAACATACTGCTGTACTATTCCAACAATAACAACAAATTAGTAATCATTGTGTTTATAGGCATATACCCTCATAACGTGAGGATTTTGCCCCTCATCCCCAGATATTAAATATATGGTCAGAGAGGACCAAGTCGAAGTAATGAGAATAAACTAAACCCTTGCATTTCTACTTACCTTCAGAATTAGAGATGGCCAGATGACATGCAAAAGTAAGCTAAGCAGTTAGTTATTGCTAGAGATATTGAAGTTTCTATACACTCCCTTTCCTTCTGTTGTTATATCATATTTAGATAGCTGCATGGCAGTTTGTATTTCCATAAGAAGAATTCTATTAAAATAAATTGTCTCTGGGGTTAAACGAATTCTTGTTCAAGATGAGCTGGGATGGGTTAGAAAACGTATTGAGTGAAATTAATTTACGATCGCATTCTTCCTAGTCATCCTGTGACTGATTCAGAATTAGTATTTTTCCATGTATTTTACTGTTACTCCCAGAGGTGACATGCCTTAAAGCATGCATATAGCCAATCAGGGATGTTGATTAGTTAGAAATTCTGAATTGGCATAAAATCATTCAACACTAGTAGATAGATGGAGGGAACGTTTTTCCCCTCAAGATGAAAATGTTTTGAAAATTTAAACTGAAATAGTACATCTGTATGCTTTTGAGGATTCTAAATGTGGCATTAAAATAAAGCATTCTGTCATCTGACAACATTGTATTTCTTTTATTCTATAAAATACTTTATTAGTTTGTCCAGTAAACTCAGTACATTTTGCAAAGTCTTTATCCTTTTTTTCAGGAGACGTCATGTTTCTTCATGAAAGTGTTTATTCTCTTAAGTTACTCTATCAAGATTATTAAATAAAAGTGTATCAGTAGCATTTAAAGTGTGGTCTTTAATGTAATGTTGGTGCCATCGATATTGGAATTTGTCATTTTGGAAAGGATGGTTTCAGAAATGGAAAAGAGTGAAAAAGTAAATTTGTAGGAAAGCAGATTGAATGTAAGGGGCACCTTGCTGATGCTGTACCTTGGCCGGCTGAAGAAAGCAATCAGTATGTGGTCATGAGGTTATGGTAACTGAATGAGCAAGGGTTTAAGGATTTAAGCAACCGATGAAGGTGGCTTCTAGACATCTGGACCCATTGTGTTAAGTAATTTGAATCAATTGCAGATGATTCCAATGAGTTTCTAAAGAAGTAGTATGATGTCATGATGCTAAGGAAAAGGTAGTAGATGACAGGATAAGCCAATAAAATTAAGTAGTCAAATATCTTGTATTGAACAGAAACTGGTTTTACTGAATGACACCAGTGGTCTGAGTGCCCAAGATAAAAACTAGTAAACCTAAAATAAGGCACACATGGAGCTCAGCAAAACAGACAACTGCTTTAATGAACAAGCACAAAAACAATCCACAGCAAGCTAAATCACAGCAGCACAGCACAGCAAACGAAATTGCAAAGCACAAGCAACAGCACAATAACGCTGTAAAGTTAATCCACATACGTTCTCATCACAGTAACTTCATCAGATACCTAACCTCTCTTCCTTTGGTGAATAAATAAACTAATCTAATTCAAATGAACCGATGAGTGAACAAATTCAATTACACATGCAAAATGAATTAAAACACATGAACCTTAAAGGTGAATGAATCTAAAAGTTAAAACCAAAAGTATAATGAAATAGCACCATCTTCTGGAAATTAAATTAAATGCATGTTCTTCTTGTTAAAAAATAAATACATATATTATTATTAAAATAAACCATAAAATGGTTGCATATATAATATTATTTAAAAATATAAATATTATAATAACATACTATAATTTAGCAGATCTCAATTTCAGCACAGGTTTCAAGGATAGCATTTCATTTAAACCAGGGGCAGAACTTGCATCAAGAATTATTTGCCAATATAGCTCCCTATATTCCAACCGAGTCTCCCAAGGCCTTCCCCTAGGGTCTCGTGGGACTACGTCTATGACAAGAAAACTGAAATTTAGCTTTGCCACAATTATTTTGATGTTTAAACAGAGCATTATTATCTTTTCTTTCCTTTATCTCATATAAATGCTCGTAAATTCTCTGCCTCAATTTCCTCTCGGTCTTGCCAACGTAAAAAGAGTCACAGATTTCACATGTAGCAATATAAATCACACCTGTGGTACTACAGATGGCAAAACCTTGAGTAGTAATATACTTGTTCCTCTTTTTCAAAAAAATAGAATCACCTTCCTTGATGTTAATGCAATATGGACAATTATATTTCAAATACAACATTTTTTTTAAAATTCACCTATAAAGTTGATGAAGTTGAATTGTGTTTTTTAGATGTAAATATACAGAGAATGGGGGAAGGTTTTAAATCAAAATTTATTTTAGAAAAGATACGTTTTCTAATGCTTACTTGCATTATACAAGCTCTCACCCACATTTTCAAAAAAGAGCAATAGTTAAAGGTCAGTTGGTGAGAGCTAGTAGGATGACGTCAGACGATCAGGATTTTAATACTGAATGTGAATCTATTAAAAGTATGTTTGGAGCAAGGGGGTACCCAATAGATCTCCTAACATCAGTTATTGCAGAGGTTAAGGAAGGAAGAACAGGAAGATTTGCTCCAATTTTGGGTGTACCCCTACCTACATTGGAAGTACAAAATATTGAGGCAAACTCTGCTATTGCTGCAACTTTAGAAAAAGGTTTTCATTCTGCCATGTTTACCACCTTTGACGGTGAGAGTAATCTGGTGAGAAGTATTCTTAGGAAATGTCAGAAAAATATGTATTAATGTGTGTGCTTAATGCTAATTAGAAACTAAATGAGTTAACACGTTTTTCATTCTATTTTGTATGCACTATTTTATATACAGCTTAGTTTTATATGAGACTAAAAGATGCTTTTGAAACTGCAGTGTGCTTTCTGAAACTTGCAAGATGCCCTCTGACTTAGTAACTGCTAGCACAGCAAAATTCATGTTTATGCCTTTTGGAAATGTACTTCAGAAGCAGGTGATTATCTGCTAGGTCAGGAAGCAATGAATGAACAATGCCATATTCTGTAATGTAATGATTTTGAACAATTAGCTCTGTTCGAAGTATGAGAACACGCACAGCTGCAGAAGGAAGAGATAAAACAGACAAAGGACTGTTGGAGAAATGAACTGCAATCTATACTTGCTTTGTGCTCAAATTAGCCATAGTATCTTGGATGGTAACATTGCATATATCTAACTGGTGGTAGCCAAGGCCACGTTGTTTTTCTTAGGAAGTTTCTCACAAAAATTGATAATACAAGCAGAATTTTACAAAACAATCACTACGAAATGATGATGTTAAAACTTGTGATTTACTACGTCAGCTTGGTAGGCAATGTCTTATTAGAAAATGTATAAAAATGCTTGCATTTCCTGATTCTAGTCAGACAAACTCTGTATTAGCACGTTTTTGTCTTTTTGCTGCAAGATTAAAGTGCCTTAACCTGAACCTACCGTGTATTGATCATTTTTAAAGTATATTTTTCCTTTGACCGATTGGTCCTTTGGACCGGAAACATATCTCTTACTCTAGCTCAGGTCAGAATTGGGCCCGGTGGCATGAACCCGTATGGAGAAGAGGCCACATCGGTTCTTCTGCTTTGAAAGACCTCTGACTGAACTGCCGTTCAAAAGAGGCCAGCCACTGTTTCTGATCTGTGATCGGAGGACGAGTCAACGTTCCGGTGGGATCAAGACACAGAGGCTCAGGTAAGGAGGAATTTACCTTTTTCTGTTTTAGATCAGGGACTTGTTACAGTATTATTGTTTTTGTCAGGGAGATTTGCATGTGCAGATCAGGGACAAAAAAGATTGCTGTCTTGTCATAGATCAGGGAAACAGAATAGGTAGGCAGTTATTCTAGATAAACTGTGAAAAAGTGTAAGTCGTGGTACCATGTGATAAAAAGGGTTACGTAACAATTTTTAACTTAGTTAAGGCAACAAGGGAAATCAGTGCACAAAATGTTCCTGATACCCACCCTTAACCGAAGACGCGAAATATATGCAATTACAGCGTGACGATAATATTAGGTATTATATAAAATGGGTTAATAAATATAAATTTGATGGTAATTTAGACAAACCTTCACTTATTAAACTTGTTAGACAACTTAAAACAGATGCGAGAGGTCAGCTAAAAAAGCAACGACAATTAGGAGTCCCTCAGGCACACAGGTGGCTTGAGGAAGCAAACCGCAGGGAACAAAAGATTAAAAAATTCAAAAGCAATGTTTTTAGATAAA
The DNA here is from genome assembly GCF_019279795.1 of Protopterus annectens. NCBI lineage: Eukaryota > Metazoa > Chordata > Ceratodontiformes > Protopteridae > Protopterus > Protopterus annectens. The sequence goes on along the minus strand of NC_056733.1, from coordinate 1,579,791,230 downwards.
GAAGACAATAACTTGGTAATAGCAACAGCCCCTCCGCCTCCTCCACTTCCCTTACCAGAATATGAAGCGAATGGACAAGCTGATCCACCTCCGCTATACCCAGCTGTTCCTGCAAAACCAAAACCGTTTGTCAGAGATCCTATCGAGACCAGGTCCCGAGCACGCAACTTAAGAGGGGATATTGAATTGTATGAAATAAATAAAAATTCACAAGCTATGAGTGAAGAAGAGATATGCCCACTCATAGAAGTACCAAATCCGCAGGCAGGACAGGACCCAACTCTTCTAGTATATAGACCGTGGACACTGGAAGACATCCGGAAAGCCACAGAGGGAATTCCCCATCCAAAAGTTAATTTTAGAAAATTCTTAGAAGACTTACAAGGCATGAGGTTAAGTTACCATTTGAATGGAGAGGAAGTAGAGAAAGTAGTCAGACAAATTGTAGGTCCAGATTGGCACATGATCAGTGGCAACTGGAATCCCCGTGACACAGAGCTTAGACCACTCCCACATAGTAACGCAGAACTGGACAACAGAGTGAAAGGTCTGACAGACCGAATCTCTGAGAAATGGAAGCCTAGGACTGATTGGCCTTGCATTAATCAATGCATACAACAAGAAGGTGAAACTGTCGATAGATATTATGCCAGATTATTAGAATGTTTTAATAACCATTGTGGAATGCAGGTACCTGAAGACCAAACACATGATTCCCCATATGAGCAGCAGCTAAAGAATGCATTTTTGAAAGGCAGTATTGCACCCATTAGCAGCTTTATTACAAAGCACATGGTAGATCATCATACAAGTAGATTACAGTCATTACTTGAATATGCAAGACATGCCGAAAGGCATTTTAATAGCAAAAAGAAAAAGAAAACTCAAGTATTTGCAGTAGAAGATGGATCAGAAGTCTTTGTAGTACAAACTGGGAAGAAGGGTAAGAAAAATACCCAGGGAAACAAACAATCTGATAAACGATCAGAGGACTTTGAAGAGGGAAAGAAAAGGGGTGAATGTTTTAAATGTTGGAAAAAGGGAGATTTAGCAAGGGATTGCAGGCAAAATAAAAAGGTAACCACAGAAGACAAGGAGGGTGAGGACTGACTATATGGTAGTCAAAAATCACTGGAAAGGGATAAACAAGAAAAGACAAGTGCAAATGTGATAGAAGGGGTAGAGGACGTGATAGAAGAGGTAGAGGATGTGCATGAAATCACAGATAATGAAGAAAATGAAATTTTGGACTTAGCATTATTGAGCCTAGAGCTCTACTTAGCAGACGCAAAACCGGAAGTTACACTTCTGGAAGAGGGGAGGGAAGTTAAATTCCTGTGTGACTCAGGGGCTTCACGAACCCTGATACATTCTTCCAAACTACCAGAAAATTCAGAATCACTTGACTACATATTAGTGAAAGCAGCTAATGGACAGCTGTATCGGGAGCCACTCTCCCACAACATAGCGATAACTGACCCAGTTTCAGGGATGACCCAGAAAAGCAAAATTGTTGTTTCTGCAAAATGCCCAGTGAATCTCTTGGGCAGAGACCTAATGCAGATATTTAGCATAGCCGTAGTTCCAACTATGCAGGGTATGGAAGCACAGCGACAAATGGATACTTTTGTAGTGCGACCGGAGGGTGAAACATTTTATTGGTACAGCCAGGACTTAGTTACTACTGGTCCAGAGGCAGTGACCGAAGAACTGATGAATGTAGCCATCAGTAAATCCCCCTCCCTTGACACTGATAAACAGCATTTGTTGCATTGCACTCTATATTACTGTAGCAAACCAGGACCTGATAAAGAATATGAGCAAGAACTGTTTAGAAACCATGCTAACAGATTAGTATTACGAAATTTGTACTGGGACACAGAAGGAAACAGTGTAGTGAGCTGTTCATTGCCCCAGGAATTCCTAGCACTTTACAAATCTAATTGATTACCACATGTGAGTTTAACTAAAGATATAAATGTGAAGTGGGCTGACCTAGGAGAAAAAGTCACAAGGTGGGAAAAGCAGACAGAGTTAGAATTTTCTGAACAGGGAGTACAAAAGCAGAAACTAAATTGGATAACGCAGACATACTCAGCTGTACACTCACAGGCAAGTGAGGACAACTGAGTAGCACTCTTACTAGAGGAAGAGGAAAAAGCCTTACGAGACATACCAGAGACTCTCTGGTCAATAGGGAAATCAGATGTAGGACTCATTCGTACAGCAGGACCAGTTACTATCATGCCAAAATCAGCATTTAGACCCAAAAAGAGGCAGTATCCCTTGAGAAAGGATGCAGAAATGGGAATCAAACCTATAATAGCAGCCTTACTTAAGGAAGGAGTCTTGATAGAATCTCCCGATTCACCATGTAATACACCCTTATTTCCTGTTAGGAAAGCAAATGGAGAATGGCGTATGGTCCAAGATTTACAAGCTGTAAATGGCGCAGTTATACCCAGGGCACCTACGGTGCCAGATCCACACACTTTATTAAATGATATGAAACCTCAACAAAAGTATTTTTCTATGGTAGATATTAGCAATGCATTTTTCTCAATACCGATACACCCTGACAGCCAACATTGGTTTGCATTTACATTTCAGGGGAAAAGGTATACATATACGCGACTACCACAGGGATATTGTGAAAGTCCAACAATATTCGCACAGGAAATGGCAAGTAATCTGGCGGGATTTATCCCACCGAAAGGCAGTCAGATTTTACTTTATGAAGACGACATTCTGCTGGCAGCCCCCACCCAGCAAGAATGCAGAGAGGATACCATAGCATTACTACAATTTTTAGCCACTCAAGGACACAAGGTAAACAAAAACAAACTGCAACTTTGGAAAAAACAGGTCAAATACCTGGGATATGTAATATCCAAAGAAGGCAGAATATTAGATGAAGACAGAAAAACAGCAATATTACAAGTACCTAAACCAACTACCAAGAAGGAAATTATGTCCTTCCTGGGTAATACTAACTTTTGTCGGAGTTGGATTCCAAACTATGCCTTGGAATCTGCTCCACTGACCAACTTGATATTCAAAAGGCCTATGGCAGCACAAGATTTATTACAGTGGACACCAGAAGCAGAATCAGCTTTCTGCAAATTGAAACAACTGATAGCTTCTTCATTAGTTTTAGGATTACCAAACTATCATAAACGATTTTTCCAAACTGTAGACTGCAAGCAAGGTTATATGACATCAATGTTTACACAACAGCATGGGGACAAACAACGCCCCATAGCTTACTATTCATCACAGCTAGACCCAGTGGCGCAATCCCTGTCCCACTGTGTACAAGCAGTAGTCGCAGCTGCAATGGCAGTGCAGGCTTCAGCCTCAGTAGTATTGTTCCACCCTCTCACATTGAGAGTGCCTCATGCAGTCGCGATTATTTTACTGCAAGAAAAAGTAGCATATCTTTCTCCTGCTAGACATCTTTCCTGTATGACTATACTGTTGAGCCAACCTCATATGACAATTGAATGATGCACAACTTTGAATCCGTCAACCTTGCTCCCAACCCCTGCAGATGGCAAACCACACTGCTGTCTGCAGGAGATTGAGCAAAAGATACTACCTAGAAAAGATCTTACAGATGTTCCCTTGGATGATGCCGAGGTGACATACTATGTGGACTGCTCGTGCAGGAGGGGTCCTACAGGGCAGAATCTAGTGGGGTATGCAGTAGTTTTTGATACTGAGATTTTAGAAGCAAAGTCTTTACCACACAACTTATCTGCACAAGCAGCAGAATTGATTGCTTTGACAAGGGCATGTACCTTAGCAAAAGGTAAATGAGTGAACATTTTTACTGACAGTCAGTATGCTTTTTCTACTGTACATGTTTTTGTGCAGCAGTGGAAAAATAGAGGAATGATAACATCTACTGGTAAACCAATTAATCATGCGCAATTTATCTTAGACTTGTTAGACTCTATTCAGTTACCTCAGAAAGTAGCTATTTGCAAATGCGTAGCTCATACCAAGCAACAGGATAGAATTTCAAAAGGTAATGCGAGGGCTGATACAGCTGCAAAACAAGCAGCTTCAGCTTCAGAAGTAGTTCTTTTGAGTGAGGAATTACAACCATCTGAGATTTTAGACTTAGAAATGTTAAAAACAATGCAGACACTTACTACAAATGTAGAAAAACAAAAGTGGATAAAATTAGGAGCAATCCTTGAGAAGGGACTGGACATCTCCAAAGAGAAGAAACCGATTTTGCCATCTAACTTGTTTAGATATGCAGCTTTGCTGAGCCATGGGCCGTGCCATGTCTCAACAGGGGGGATGGTACAGTTAGTGAATCGAGTGTTTACGACGTATGGATTTACAAACTACACAAAAAAATTTTGTGCAGCGTGCCATGTTTGTAACAAGCATCATGCACAAGGGACATTAAAATCTAAGCAAGGGAGTTTTCCTACACCACCGTATCCGTTCCATACTATTTGTATGAATTTTATAGAGCTGAACAAATACTAAAATAAGAAGTACTGCCTTGTCATTATAGATATGTTTTCCAAATGGGTGGAAGCTTTTCCAACTAAAAGTCCAGATGCAGCTACTGTTGCAAAAGTCCTGGTTAAAGAAATTATTTGTAGATTTGGCATACCGGAAAAGATTTATAGTGACAATGGCACACACTTTGTAAATCAAACTATACAACAACTAAGCTGATATTTCGGGATTTCTCAGAAAAATCATTGCGCATACCACCCCCAATCTGCAGGATTAGTAGAGAGGCACAATGGGGTTTTGAAAACCAAACTTAGGAAATTGATTAGTGAGACACAAAAGAACTGGGTGCACTGTCTACCTCTGGCACTGTTGAGCATGAGAACTGTTCCAAATGTAAAAGGGTTAACTCCTTTTGAAATACTGTTTGGGAGGGCATATTATACACCTCAATGGAAGCCTCTCATGCCTGCAGAGCAGGAATGAGGCGATTTTTGAATAATAAACTTTTGCAGTTAAATTCTGTTTCAGATAAAGAACAAACCAGACCATTGGAAGCAGCAATAGCCCCAGGCACGTGGGTCTGGGTGAAGGTTGTGAAGAAAAAGAACTGGAGTTCTCCGAAGTGGGAAGGACCATACCAGGTACTACTGTCGACACCCACTGCAGTCAAGATCACAGAGCGAGCATCCTGGATTCATCTGACACACTGTAAACTGGTTAAGAACTTTGAACTGGACAAAATCCTTTGAATAACAAACTTTTGCAGTTAAATTCTGTTTCAGATAAAGAACAAACCAGACCATCGGAAGCAGCAATAGCCCCAGGCACGTGGGTCTGGGTGAAGGTTGTGAAGAAAAAGAACTGGAGTTCTCCGAAGTGGGAAGGACCATACCAGGTACTACTGTCAACACCCACTGCAGTCAAGATCGCAGAGCGAGCATCCTGGATTCATCTGACACACTGTAAACTGGTTAAGAACTTTGAACTGGACAAAAACCTTGTTACTGTTGTACAACGAGAACAAAATGACCAGGTATAGAGTAAATAGAGATGCAGAACAACCTCAGAAAATTTGCATGATTATTCTGATAGCTATACTGATAACATTGATCTTTTTGTTGTGGCCTTTCCTTTTCCCAGCCACAAGAGTTGAACTGATCAAACATGATGCATTACTCATAGACTGGCATCCAAACTTTAACACTTACCAAGCAATTAAATATGTGTATGCTGAGTCTTTTAATGTTTCGAACTGCTGGATTTGCACAGCTATACCAACAGCATACGGGGGATTATTAATGACTGCTGTCCCCCTAGAGGTCAATGAGACTTGGGAAAACTTGATTTTTGATACTACACCTGTGAAATCACAAGACAAAATAGCATTGTACCTACCTGTTACACAAAAAGGGATTGTATGTTTTTACAAGAATGACACTATTCAGGTGGGTTGGAACAATTGCAATGTGACTGTTTCTTATAAATGTTATATTAAAGCCAGTAAGACTAAAACTATTTGTGATACAAACTATGATGCATATTTCGTGAAGATGCATAGAAATGTTGATGAAATACAACATAATCCTGTTATTTTAAAGCAGCTTTCTATTATTGATAAGAAAATGTTTCATGCAGGGCAAGCTTATATCAATACTAAAGTAGAGAATTGTTATTTTGTTTGTGGGAGAAAAGCATATAAATGGCTACCTGAGAATTGGTCCGGCAGTTGTTTTTTGGGTTACCTGGTTCCGGCCATACGACACAATGCAGCTTTACCTCAGGGAAAAATTTGAAATGTCAGAGAGGTCAGCAGTAAACCTAGAAGTCCAATTAAGAGACCTGAGAATCCAGTAGGACGAATCGAAGCAGGGTGGAGAAACCATAACTCCATAAAGAACAAAGATAAACTGACACACATAGACTTGAGTGACACCATTATATCATGGGCAGGCATAGCCCCTGCATATGGCACAGTGAAATCGATTTGGGAGCTGAGAAAACTGTCTAAATTTCTCGAAGTTATGAGCAATGCAACTTTTTCTGCTCTCGAATTAGTGACTGATGAACTGAATGCTATGAGAACTGTGGTGCTTCAGAACCGCATGGCTCTCAACTTCACCCTAGCGGCGAGAGGTGGTACGTGCACTTTGATCAAAGAAGAATGCTGTTCGTATATTCCTGACAACCAGCACGAAATAAACGACCATCTTGAGGTGATCCAGCAAGTGTCGACCATGACCAAACCAGGGCCAAACCCTCTGATGGACTTTTTCCAGAATTTGTTTGGGGGGTGGGGTTCCATCCTAATGAACATCCTGATTGCCATTTGTGTAGGATTACTCCTATTAGGAGCATGCATTTGTTGTGGTATTCCCTGCATGAAAAAGTTAATCAAAGATTTTATAGATATATCAGTTTCTGAGACTTTGTATCAAAGTACTGAAATTGAAGAATTGTTGAAAAGTGAAACACTTTCATAAGTTTAAACTGAATGACTCTCTTAACTGCAAATCCTGAATGGAAGAGGTTAGGAGAAGAAGCAAACTGTTTATTCTTTTGAAAATAGAATTAAAACGTATTAACAGGGGGAAATGTCAGAAAAATATGTATTAATGTGTGTGCTTAATGCTAATTAGAAACTAAATGAGTTAACACGTTTTTCATTCTATTTTATATGCACTATTTTATATACAGCTTAGTTTTATATGAGACTAAAAGATGCTTTTGAAACTGCAGTGTGCTTTCTGAAACTTGCAAGATGCCCTCTGACCTAGTAACTGCTAGCACAGCAAAATTCATGTTTATGCCTTTTGGAAATGTACTTGAGAAGCAGGTGATTATCTGCTAGGTCAGGAAGCAATGAATGAACAATGCCATATTCTGTAATGTAATGATTTTGAACAATTAGCTCTGTTCGAAGTATGAGAACACGCACAGCTGCAGAAGGAAGAGATAAAACAGACAAAGGACTGTTGGAGAAATGAACTGAAATCTATACTTGCTTTGTGCTCAAATTAGCCATAGTACCTTGAATGGTAACATTGCATATATCTAACCGGTGGTAGCCAAGGCCACATTGTTTTTCTTAGGAAGTTTCTCACAAAAATTGATAATACAAGCAGAATTTTACAAAACAATCACTACGAAATGATGATGTTAAAACTTGTGATTTACTACGTCAGCTTGGTAGGCAATGTCTTATTAGAAAATGTATAAAAATGCTTGCATTTCCTGATTCTAGTCAGACAAACTCTGTATTAGCACGTTTTTGTCTCCTTGCTGCAAGATTAAAGTGCCTTAACCTGAACCTACCATGTATTGATCATTTTTAAAGTATATTTTTCCTTTGACAGTAAAGAATGGAAAAAATTTGCTAGTTTGTCTGATTTAAATCATATCTTTGAAAATCCATTTAAATGTGTATATAGGAAGGGACGTAACATCAAAAATATATTGAAAGGGACAAACTTCTTTAACCCCACTAATAATAATAACAAAAAAGGGACACGAAAATGCGGGCGTTGCCCATATTGCATTAACATCAAGGAAGGTGATTCTATTCTTTTGAAAAAGAGGAACAAGTATATTACTACTCAAGGTTTTGCCAACTGTAGTACCACAGGTGTGATTTATATTGCTACATGTGAAATCTGTGACTCTTTTTACGTTGGCAAGACAGAGAGGAAATTGAGGCAGAGAATTTATGAGCATTTATATGAGATAAAAAAAGAAAAGATAATAATGCTCTGTTTAAACATCAAAATAATTGTGGCAAAGCTAAATTTCAGTTTTTTGTCATAGAAGCAGTCCCACGAGACCCCAGAGGAGGGTCTTGCGAGACTCGGTTGGAATATAGGGAGCTATATTGGCAAATTATTCTTGATGCAAGTTCTGCCCCTGGTTTAAATGAAATGTTATCCTTGAAACCTGTGCTGAAATTGAGATCTGCTAAATTATAGTATGTTATTATAATAATATTTATATTTATATTTTTAAATAATATTATATATGCAAGCATTTTATGGTTTATTTTAATAATAATATTTGTATTTATTTTTTAACAAGAAGAAAATGCATTTAATTTAATTTCCAGAAGATGGTGCTATTTCATTATACTTTTAGTTTTAACTTTTAGATTCATTCACCTTTAAGGTTCATCTGTTTCAATGCATTTTGCATGTGTAATTGAATTTATTCACTCATTGGTTCATTTGAATTAGATTAGTTTATTTATTCTTCAAAGGAAGAGAGGTTAGGTATCTGATGAAGTTATTGTGACGAAAACGTATGTGGATTAACTTTACAGCGTTATTGTGCTGTTGCTTGTGCTTTGCAATTTCGATTGCTGTGCTGTGCTGCTGTGATTTAGCTTGCTGTGAATTGTTTTTGTGCTTGTTCATTAAAGCAGTTGTCCATTTTGCTGAGCTCCATGTGTGCCTTATTTTAGGTCTATTGGATGACACCCCTTGTAGCTCACCAGTCAAAGCACTGGATATTATGGATATGCAATTTCTTAACTTTTCTGTAGCCAGTTTAGTCAATATGGGTATCTTGAGACAATGTGGGAATTGTCTCATGTTTACTGACAGCCATTTAATCCTTAAAGAAGCAGCAACATAATGTGAGAGATGTACTTACACAATGGCACTGGGGGCGAAATGTGCAAAATCGAGCATACAGTGCACATCAGGTTATTGAAACCACAAACACAACACCATCTCACATAGCACACAACACACACACAGACTAATGTATGCTGAGGTACTTAAAAGCAATATTCTTAAACAACAAAGACTGCCAAGACTGCCCTTTGTCAAATCTATGCCTCAGCAAGCCCTAAGAGACTCAGAAAAAAAAACATAACACCACACATACTGTCACTGTCAGTGGAGCACCAAACACTAAGCCCCCTAAGGAAGGTAAGCACACTTTCTGGGACCGTAATCATAGGGGACTCCATTGTAATATATACTTATGCCCCTCTAACCAGGCTGAATGAGAAAAAGATAACTTTTAGTTGCTTATCTGAAGCCAGGATCTAGCAAATCATGCATGCATTTAAGTCATTACACCACAGGTGTCAGTATGATTCCATCATAGTCCTTGTAGTTGTAAATGACCAGAGATACATCTCCCTGGCTATATGAAAAGAGGCATTATACAGCATTCAGGCTATGTATCTCAGGTTGGTGTGAGCCTAGCATTGTGCAGTATATTACCGTCACCAAAGATGATGCCACAATATGAGCAAAAATGATTGATTTCAACAACTGTCTGTCTTTCCGGTATCATTTTAAGGGGATCCAATATTTGTCAACTTGGGAGGACATGGTTAGCAGACCACATTCTTCGCCAAGGGTGGACTGCACATTTCCACTCTAGGCTTTCAAATACTGAATAAAACTTTATCCACCTCAATGTGACTATTTTAGGCAATACCAAACCGACAAACCTACAAACATAAAAAATCAACTCAACTGAAGCCCAGCATGTTACTCAATGCCAGATGCATAAATAAACTACACTCCCTGCAAGCCCTCCTAACACTTGAGAATAAACACAGCTGTGCAGTTACTGAGACATGGTTTAAAACAGCAGAGAGTACACTGGCAGTGCAAGGTGTTACTGTCTTCCACACTTTAAGACCAGTAGCTGCACAGACAAGGGCTAAAGATGGAGGTGTTTCAATATACATTAATAACACGCATACATCTGGGTGGTCAGACAAGATGACATGCTGGAGTTCCTCCATATACAGATCACCATAGACAAAATCCTGTACTATATCCTAGTCAGTTATAGGTCACACTCCATGTCCTATGAAGCTCACAATGCATACTTGGACCTACTGAAAACACTTAACATCCAACCTAACACCCTACTCATGGGAGACCTTAACTACTTCTCTATAGAAAGGAAATTCTACTAAGCCTCAAATCTACAGGCACAGAGATTCCTGGACTTTGTAAATACAAACACCTTTGACACAGAATAGTGAATATGCCCACTACAGGCTCCAACACACCATATCTTGTGCTCACATATGTGGGAGAATGCCACCCCCCCCCTCACCAAATGTCTTGTCCTCCCTGCTAAAGTCCAACCCTAAAGCTGTCTGCTATGATATCAAAATCAACTCCGTAATCGCAGTAAAACCAACAACAGTTATAAACTATTCCAATGTAATGCAAATTAACTTTTATTAAGTGATGATTTGTCAAAATTCAGTACCCCTCCAAACCCTGAAAACACAGCAGCCTATGCTGAATTGCTTTCAGAAACTTTGTACAACCATGTCAGTGGCTGCACAGAGCCTGCTGTACCTACCAGAAATAAGCCCAGCACTAGCCTCAGAAACAAACTGCCCTGGTGGCTTCCCAAATCAAACAGGGTACACAATAAAAGGAAAAATATGGCAAAAATCAGGAAGGGCAACTCCCATAAAGATAAAAAATCCCTCATCAAACTAAATAGTCAACTAAGAGGGCTTATTAAGTCAAGCAAAGCCAACTTTGAGGTGAAGGATAAGGTCTTCTACAGCCATGTTAAAACCTCAAGGGCAGCAGACAGCAATGTGCTGAAATGGTGATTAATGGTGACACATTCACTGGGCCTGGTGATATAGCAAACTTGTTAGCAGGCAAATTCAGTTCCAACTTTATCCCTTTCATCTCCAACCATCTCTCCAAAAATGCCCTCAAACATAACCCTTTCAACTATAACTAGGAGCATGTACTGGCTGCACTTACTAAAGTCAAGAACATAGCCTCAGTGGGACCTGATAACATCCCAAGGTGCCTCCTGAACAGTCTAAAATACAACTTATCTGAGCACTTTGAGTCATTAATACTATTAAAACAGGCTTTGTGCCACATGAATGGAGGGCTGCAATGGTCATCCCCATTCATAATGAAGGTCCTTCAACAGATACTGGAAACTATAGACCCATTAGTCTGACTAGTCTTATTTGCAAAGCCATGGAAAAATTATCATGGAAATTATCAGCAAGGACTTAGGAGACCTCCAGACACTGGATCTATCCCAGTTTAGCTTTGTCAAAGGAAGTTGATTCTTACTGAATCTGGTGGACTTCTTTTAAAAAGATCACTAAAGCAATGGATGAGGGGAAAATGGTGCATACCGTCTACATACATCTGGCTAAAGCATTTGATACAATACCCCACTTGCCATTGTCAACAAATGTATGGAACTAGGTACAACCCCCTTTATTACATACTGGATAGCTAGCTGTCTCACTGATAGGACCTAGGAGGTTAGAGTTGGTGAGGCTACCTCCACAAAGAGGCTGATCACCAATGAAATCTGCCAGGGCACTGTTCTATGCCCACTCCTCATTGGCCTCTGCTTATCAAATGTCAAAACCAATGTAAAAGGCCTCTGGCTAAGCAAGTTTGCAGATGGTTGCAAATTGAGAAACTAGTATAAACCTATGAACCTAGGAGGAGGTACAGAAAGATTTTTGACTCCTCCACACACAACCTTTGTGCTATAAAAGGACAACTACCCCTTCCTTCTCCAACCATGATGTCTCACTGAATAGAATTTCAGTGAAAAATGACAGAGAATTGATAGTCAGGCAGGTTTCATGTGTTCCATCTACCATGAGCATATGAGCATAATTGCCCACTTCATTTGTTCAACACATGGGGGCTCATATTATATAGCTACGTGTACTGTCATGTCACTGTGGTCACTTCCAATTGTACTGGCAATGTTTTGCATGGGAGATTTGATCAGTAAACGTATGTGCCTGACTTTAATTAAACGGTACTGTTATAGATTCTATAGATACATATGTGTCAGACATACAGTCTGTATGTTATCTGGCCAAAGGGGGAGAATGGTGGCACATGGATTTAGTGGGGCTATACAGGAACAAAGCTGCTAATTCAAGGGTTTTCCATATGTATAAAGCTATGCTTGGGTAGATATTCCAGGGGCTGTGTGTCCATTACTATACTTTGGAATTCCTTATAAGAAGTATTACAGAAGTATGGGGCTGTGCATCCACTGCTGCATGCCCATTTGGTCCCTTTATTAGCTGAGTTAGAGCTGTGTCTGCATTCTTGGGGTAAAGTCAGGTCTGTTGACAATTGGAATTCACCTCCTCCAAAGTTATGTCCTGTGTCCCTTCTGTGGATGGTTTCTATGATCAAGATAGGTTGGCATAATTATTAAGGTGTTTACCTTGCAAGCATAAGCTAAGGACTTTGATTCCCACATGGGATAAGTGCATAGACATAAAATGACCCAAAAAGGGCAGTTTGTCCAGTACTAATCAATAAATCAAAGTACATTTGATTTGTAGCTGGTATACAGTTTGGGCATACCAGGGCTGCATCTTTGTTGTGTGCAGATAATACTGTGTTCTTAGCCTTCACTAATTGGGCTTTTTGGTAAGCATTGCAGTGGACCACCCTGATTTGTTAAGTAGGTGGAGTGAAAGATCTTCTCCTCCAAATCAGAAGTCTTGGTTCTCCTTGAGTAATGAGTGGATTGCTCTCTGGGTAAGAGGTTGGAGCGGCTACCCATGTAGAGTAATTTAAGTATGTGAAGCACTTATTGCTTAGCGAGGATTGACCAGAGGATAATTACTGGGCCACAGTACTGCGGGCATTGTATTGGCATGTAGTAGTGGTGAAGAGGGAAGAGTCATAAAAATGCAGCTTCATGTTGTTATCCTCACATGTGTTACAGGCTTTGAGTAATGATCAAAAATGGATGAGATCATTAATACAGGTGGCAAAAACTAGGTTCCTTCACATCACTGCTCCTGTTAAGTAAATCTGAGATATGTTGCATTAATAAGTGGCATATATGCTTGCAATTTTACCTCATCAGCATTCCCCTCCATTATTTTTTACAAATACAAATACCATGAAAATGACAAAGTATTTTAATTACATACAAGTGCTATCCTAGCTCAGGTTAGACATAAGTTACTTCATGAAATTAAAATTTCAGTGTTGATATTCAGCTCTGTTAATATTGTTACAGGGCATTTTGCAGCAGTTCATGCATTTTTGCACTGGATTACTGGCAGAATTATACAGTGCAGTATATGTGATCCATTACAACATCTTATGTGATAACACAAGATATGAGTAATGCTTTTAGACAGTATAACTTCAAATTAGTCCACCATATGATGCAAATAGCGACAGGAAAATAATTATTCTGTTGCAAAATCTTAAACATTGTAAGCATAAGTGACTGATTTCTCTATTTCCTAGGCCATTCTATGAAATATCAGATGGGAATATTTTCTGAAACAAGGTAATAATCTACATCTGCATTGTCAGCTAAAGAAACCTATAATTTCCCAAATGCTGCTAGATAATGAAGTGCTCAGAAGTGGGTAGATGCAGGGTAATAAGCCACTAGTTAGATGGTAGATTTATGTCTCGAATACAATGCAAATTGCAAAAACAAAGAACAGTTACTTAATTCTGTGTGCTTTAGGAACCATGTTTTTATTATGTGAAACAATTGACTAGTAACTAAATACATCAGAAAATACACGAAGATTGACTTTCCATCTGTAAATGCAATGCAGCAACTGCTGCATCACAAACTGCAAGGAATTTTTGTCAAGGTCACAGTGATATTTTTAGCCCAGATAACAAGAGCACTAGTTGTTGAAGTATTGTTGGCCACCAATGACGTTTTGTATTTTGTGAAGTACTGGGATATGTGTAAAGGGTTAACAATTGAATGGTGCATTTCAAAGAATTGTTATTTCAGGACCTTGTTTACTGTTTACCAGAAAAGCGGCTGAGAGGTTCAGTTAAAAAATAAAGTTCTGGACATTCTCTTCACCTAAAATTCATTGACTCTCCGTAATTTTGATGTTTGTACTGTGTATAAAATAGTTTTTGACTTTTCTTAAGTGGGCAACAATCAAAACTGAGTAACAAGTGGAAACTTTTTATTTGAGTAGATATGTGCTGTTTTGTCCATGATTATTTCATGTGATTTATTCTTATCTTAATGTATATATTTTTTTAAAAAATGGACTGTTCGTTTTCTAACAGCTGTTGACTCAAAACAAAAATACACTTAAGGAAAAGTTCTTGTAGTTATGCGATCTCTTGCTGGGATGCAGTATGCAGAATACACACTGAACAGAATTCATTCTGGCAGGTGAACAACCAGGATAGTGGTTTTAATGTTTGGCCTGGAGGCACAATCCAATTTTCCACTGTTTCAAATCCAGTGTGTCAGAGCTGGTTTCTTTAAGCATAAAACCTAACAATAATAATTGGAGTCAGAAAATGCTGTGAGTGGAAAAGCCTGCCCTCTGGTGTTTTATAAAATATAACACTCTAGCCAGTTTCCAAGCAGTGTGAAACTCATAAATTAAAAAAAGGGTTAAGAAATGCTGGCTTTTTAAGCAGCAGTCTGATGCAAGGAAATATTTTAATCAGTAAAATGTTGCTCTCTTTTTGATTGCTTCATGTTTCTTGAACTGTATACATTTCCCTTTCCATGTGAAATCATGAACAAAATGTTTATGTTTAATAAAGCTCAAAGCAGGTTTTAAATATAATTTTCAATCATTTTAGATTTTAAATATAATTCAATCTTTTTATATCTCTTGCCCAATATCCAGTTTGCCATCCGAGCTGAAAAAAAATATTAATTGCGAGGTGGCAAAAATGAGATGAAGTCCTACTTAAAATGTTCTTACAATACTGAACAAAGTGTCCAAAAGTCTAAATAGATGTCAAGCAGAGAAAAATGTTAACTGTAAAAGTAAGTAAATAATGGTGTTCTGCAGTAAGTAATGATCAACAAATGAGCAGTTCTGCTGTTTTCATATATCATTACCAAATGATACATGATCTAGAAATTATTCCTAACTTTGCTATTGTGAAGTGTAAAATATTGTTGGAAGTTATAGATGTAACAAACATAATAATTATAAAACACATTTATTCCAAAATGTATCAACTTAATAAACACAAGAATTTTTTGGAAGGGTCCTGCACCTGTGTCAAAAACAGCGCCTCCTCATTTTCCTTGTAAGTAAATTTATAGCAGTATCTTTTTACTTTGTAGCTAGGTAAAGAGTTAAACTTGTAACAAATACACATATATTTATTATGTGTGTTATGTGTGCGTGTGTGCGTGTTTGTGTGTGTGTGTGTGCGTGTGTGCGTGTGTGCGTGTGTGCGTGTGTGTGTGTGTGTGTGTGTGTGTGTGTGTGTGTGTGTGTGTATATATATATATATATATATATATATATACATACACACACACACACACACACACACACACACACACACACACACACACATGCGCAACACATGTAATCAATTTAAGCGGGGCTAATAGTATAAAACACATTTCATCCTAGAGTTCTGGATTTGATACTTTCAAATTCATCTTGTAAACTCTGTCATTTTGAACAAGTCACTTAAACACAATATTGCCAGATTTTCCATTAGAGGAAATCTATGTGCTTACTGGACAAGTTGGTTATCAAATAAATGGTATAAAATAATATATGTA
>NC_056733.1:1579657713-1579770213 GCF_019279795.1 Protopterus annectens | reverse complement strand
ACTGATGGTTGAATAATGGTTATTACTACATATATTGTGCATGTGAAATTAGGTCTGTTTAATGCAGATTAATAAGACTATTCATCAGATACTTTTAATTTATTGAGCTATTTATTTTTGTTTAAGCATATAGCTAAAAAATATTGCTATTTGTTAAATATACCTTTGTCATGTCAGGCATATAAAGTCCATAAAGAAGTATTCTTTGCAGTTCTGAATGCTTATGCTTCTTCATAGGTTCATACGTAGGCACTAGGCTATTGGACCTGGGGCCTATACAAGCCCAGCCAAAAAGGTACCTTGCTTTTGCCACCCAAGAAAATTATTTTCCTGTGCCACTGTCGAGCAGAGCCACAGAGGTGATTCCTGAGGTGAATTTCCTATTTCCCATCCAGTCATCAAGATTTTTCTTCTTCTTGCCGTGAAACTTTGCCAGAAAAGTAGAAGGATTCATGGGTGTGTTTCCCATGTATTAATTTTGTTTATTGTAATGATGTAGTTCACAACTGTTCTTTTGTGGCACAGACTGTCATGCCACTGCACAGCAGTGTATCTGTATTATGCACAATTATATTATTAAGTGCACCTGTTGGGAATTCATATTTCTTTGAAATATTATTTGAATAATAATTGTTCTGTTATTTATTTTTTTATTTTGTGTGGTCTCTGTGTAAACAACATTTGGATGGAAAAGTCATTCCAATGAATGCATGCATTTATTTAATCACTGGAAGTATGTGCTGTGTTAGTCAGTGCCTCAGTAATCTACTGCTAGACTTTTATAGTATTTTGTAGTGAATTTCATGACTGGTGCAATGTATTTGGTTAAGTGTATATCTATAAGTACATATGTCTTCATTTGATTTCAACTTTGTCATATTATAGATTTGTTAGCCAATGCTAGAATGCATTATATAGATATGTGAATCTGACAAAAGATGTTGAAAAGTTTTATTTCATTTTTCCCCCAAATTTCTATTGATTGTTACTTTTTTCCATAAAATAAGAAACAGAAAAACTAGCAGACTTAAAATTTCTTTACTTTCTACTTATCTACCTAAGCATATGGAATTAGTTCTTGTCACAGACCTGATAAAGGCTTTATTGCATTAGTTAGCCGAAAGCTATTTTACTTAAAAGTCAGTCTTTTTATATGTATGTTATGCTTTTCTTAATACCTGATTTTGGAATGTGGGTTGCAAATAGATAGGTAGTGTTCTCCTTAACTAGGATTTAGTTTGATCTAATCAGTAGTAGTGTATGGGGGTGGGTACTTTCTGTTTTAAAATGTACTTTTACTGCCCTGTTTATACTGTTTCCCTGGAATAGGCTGGTTTAATATTAAACAATACATATATTTTCTACACCTACTTTTAAGTATATAAAAGCTGATATGTTTAATATTGTTAAAATATTTCTGATTTTTTGTTACTGAGGATTGCTTGTCTGTAACGAATAAAGGCTTGTTCTTTGAAATACTACCTGGGTTTCATGACTTTTGGAAATTATTGTGATCGAGCTCATCAATGAAGTTTTAAGACCACTAGTTTCTTTTTTTTTTTTTTTTTTTTTTTTCCTTTTTTCCTTATCATTCGTGATGGTGAGGTTGGAACTAGACAGATTCCTGTGCTTGTTCATTTTTTATTTTTATTTTTTTCATAAAATTGTTTCAGCGATTGCTGTTTTCAGTGGATATAATCTGTCCTGTTACTTTATCATACATGGCTCTTCTTGAAAATGTATTTTAATCACTTATGCACCATTCCTCCATGTTATTTTGTATTCTAGGTAAGTTGCCCTTTATCAGGCTGCATATGCTCCAGATTTTTGGAGGGAAATTATAGCCCTTAATTAACATTTGGATTACTTAGCCATCTCTTATAGTAGTGGGATGTGGAATTTCTGGAAATATACCACGTAGAGTTGGAAATTTGCTAAGGTCAACAGTAAAATATTATTAGGGTCCGGGCTACATACAGCTGCTTTTTGAATCACTGTGTGTCATGCTATCTTTATGTAAAGTAGGGAAAAAGCAAGTGACTGTACAAATTCTGCCATTATGGTAGCAACTGCAACTGATCTGAAGACAGTAATATGTTTTGGAACTACTTTTAGGGCTTGATCATCTGCTTATGTGTGTGGGTGAGTGCTACCTGAAAACAGTAATGTCTTAATGTTGTCGCTCTTACCTGCCATAAAAAAGTGCATTCATATTTTTAATTACATTGCCCAAGTCTGGATATATACATTAAATATGCATTAAAAAAGTCTTTGCTTTCATGGTTATTTCTTCTGTTGGATCAAGTTCTTACTTCTTTTTAGCTTTTGTTCACACTATTTGGGACGTCATTCTAGAAGCCTATATAATGCAAGTATATATGTCAGTCCATGTATACAGTATGCTTGAGTGTTTTGGAAACTCTTTAGAATATGCAGTCCACTATCCATAGTGGACTGGCATTGAGATCAGTTAGATCTTATAGGGCTGTAATGACTACGGTCTGTGATTCATCATTCTTCATCTCTGCTTTCATGTATTATAATTTGATTGTCTAGTAGTGTGATTTGATTTCCTTTTCTTTTTAATTTATTTTCCCAGAGATCCTGGTCAGATATTAGTCTAACTGCATGTCTTTCCACACTTCTTGCCTGTTGTGCATTTTTTTTTATTGGGGAAATCTATTGCTCCTTCAGTATTCAGGTTGTTTATAGTTATCTCTATATGTATAATTTCCCCAGGGAAAACTATCCAGGTGCTATTAGCTTATTTATTTTTCTTCACGGTGTCTACGTTTGTTATTGCACCTGAATATGATGAATGGTTATGTATACTTTTTTTTTGTTTCCTCGGTCATTTTCACCGTTCTGCCTGTCAACCATCTTCCATTCCACTTATTCCATCATTCATTCAAACATCAGGGTTTCTGTACTCAAGTTCTTATCCCCTGCTACTTCCATGGCTCCCCTGATACACATTCTGCAAAGCAGCCACTATGGTATTCAACCATTTGACACATGTATGCTGCCACATATGCCTGACTTGGGTAACGAGCATTATTTGTCATTTCTTACATGTGTCTTATCTGGTGATCCTCTTGAATTCTCTGAGAATCCACTACTAGCTACTAATATTTGAGATGAGGCAGGCTGTCTCTGCCCAGATTGGCCAAGCTGCTATCAGCTTCTCACTCCCACCATCTCTAGCAATCTCCTTTGGTGCCTAGTTTGGTTGTTTATCTCCTATCATCTGTTCACAGTCAATACATCATCACCTTGTTGCACAGAGCCAGCTATGGGTCAAGATCATTCATTTTTACATGATCACGTAGTGACTCTTGTCATATTTTAGGAGCACTCCCTTTTTAAACTGTGTTCATTTTCAGGCTATAACATCAGTAGTACTTCAGGTCATCTCATCATTTGTTGTAAATATATCCTTCAGTACTTAATAATTTTTTTGCCCTAGTTTTTGCAGTAGTGCTATACACATTTACAACACTGCATGGTGGTGCTGTTATGTAGTTATTTTTCAACTAGGTGCCATTGAAAGATTCTATTTTCTGCTTTTGTTTTGCTCCAGCATTTAAATTCACTACATAATAATAAAAAGTGTTTTCTGATGACATTGCATTAACAGTACATAGATGCTTTATTTAGTAGTTATACAGAACAGCTTTACTGATTTACCTCACATAGCTGTCTGAGTAATATGTTATTTTTACACAAATGGAGACCTGTCATGTGATATTGATGAGCTTATAATCTCTTGCTGATATTTTGAAATTTCCATAACTTTCTATATTTATGAAATCATATTTTTCTCTTTTAAATATATGTTTTTTAGTTACAATCCACACAATTCCTTTCAGATATATAAATTTCATTTATAATATTATTTACCATCAATATTTATTTTTTTCTTTTGCACAGTTTATTAATGGCGTGTTTATCTAATGATAATCTATATATTTCTACCAATGGGCTGTCTTTAAATGGTACATTTTATACCCATAGTGCTGTGGTTCAATGTTCTAAACACAACTAATTCTGTCTTTTACTACTTCATGTATGGACAGGCTTACTATAGTATGTAAATGTATCACATTAGAATATGTTGTTTGAGTTCAACTAAGTATTGCTTTCCCATTTTGCAGTTGCACATAATACTGTTGTTTCACACTGAATATGCACATATTTTAGTTTTAAACAGAGAAATATGAAGATGCAGTCTTTATTATACTCACTGCATGGATTCGGAAAAATGATCGCTGGTATTCATGCTTCTGTTTAGATTTTATGTACAAGTTGTGCAACAATTTGTAATGTGCCTGCAGTATTTTAAGTCTGAACTGTTACATTATAAAGCATGTGTGAAGGCTGCCAACCTAGCCAGATAGAATTTTATAGATAATTCTATCATTTGTAAATATTAATTTAAGGCACAGGCTTGTTGTCTTAAATGGAAAAAAACTGCTGTTAGACGTGGAAATGAAAAAAATGTAACAACAGTACACTCAACTGGTCAGGAAGCAGAGCAATAAAAATACAGTTGGATGATTAAATCTAGTAATTTAACTCTCGGTTAAAACAATAGAAAAATGGCTTCATCTAGCCAGGCTGGAGCCGACTTTAGATCAAAGGGTCACAACATGCTTTACTTGGTCAGCTTTTTGCCAGCAGAGTAATTAATATGTGATGTCTGTGTCCTGGCCAGCAATCAAGGAACCTCAATCCTCACCACTAACACCAGTGAGGGGCATCTCATATAGGAGGAAAGGATAACAAATACACACAATAAAGTGCAATTTCACTTAAGAGCACTCAGAAATCACAGTTAGTCTAGAGCTGTTCACTCCCTTGCCCTCCAGGTCCCCAATAAGACTGCCCACTGGCACAGCTATAGGGTCCAGATCTCAGCCAGCTGGGCAAGCTAAAATCTCCATCACCCTCTCTGTCCGACCAGTGCTTTGTGTCCCTGCCCAAGTAGCTGACATGCACACTCTTAGAGATAGGTTTACATAACCACACAGACACACCTGGGGAAGGCTGGCACAGGTTCTCCAGCTGTGCCCCTTTCACCCAGACTATATGGTAAAAATCACTGCCGCCACCCAACAAATATTTATCAGCTACTCAAAGGCCCTTAAAAGGGTGTCCAATTATTACCATGCAATATTATTATCCAATTGGTAGTATAACTTAACAGTCAAGGCTTATTAAAGTGACTTGGTACAGTAATCACTATAAATATGCAGTGTACTCCAGAGCTTAAATTATCTCTACACAAAACAGGCACAGTTAAAAGGTTTAAAAATATTTAATAATAAATAATAAATACACAAGACAATACTTTCTACTACACAGTGCTAGTCAAGAATTCAGAGATCACAGAGAAATACTTAAAATAATTCAGTAGTGCAGTTCTGACATCACAGAAAAACACTTAGTCTAATATTTCTAGTTTCTAGCTATTTCTAAGAGAAAACACAAATCTAAGACAACTTACATATAGAACACAGGCAGTGCTGATGAGTTGGATGGTCAAGACAAAAATGCTTAATGTCCTCTGATTCTTTCTGTTTTTAAAATCACATTCCTGGTTCCCATTACATCATTCTTCACACTTCCCAGGGTTCCCAGGCTAACAGAAACTACATTTACATTCTTAACATCTCCTTGTGTTATTTTGCAGCTGGTCAGGAAGCAGGGCAATAAAAATACAATTGCATATTTGAATCTAGCAATTTAACTCTTGGTTAAAACAACAGAAAGAATGTCTTCATCTAGCCAAGCTGGAGCCGACTTTAGATCAAAGGGTCATAACATGCTTTACTTGGTTAGATTTCTGCCAGCAGAGTGTACTGTTGTTGCATTTTTTTCAGTTCCACATCTAACACAATTTTTCCCATTTAAGACAAGAAGCCTGTGCCTTACATTAAAATTTACAAATGCTAGAATTATCTATAAAATTCTATCGGGCTAGGCTGGCAGCCTTTACATTTCTACCGCCACCCCCAGAGAACTCAAGCTAGTTTTTCAAGTGACCTTTGAGAAATGCTGCTTGAGGGAGTTAGGTCTATCTGAGCGTACCTTACCCCATTCCCTGTCTTGAGAGCCCATCTGCATTAGCATTGCTAATCCCACTGCGGTGCTGCACTGACATAATATGCTTGCAATCCCAGGCTCCATCTTAGCAACTTGGCATTTTGCTGGCTGGCACTGTTTAACTATGGTAGGGGGTTGTGATCTGTCATAACAGTGAATTTCCTTCCATACAGATAAGATTGAAGTTTCTGCAGTGCTCACACTATGGCTAGACAATACTTTTCTACAGCTGTATAGCATTCCTCCCTGAGTTGGAGCCTATGACTGAGAAAAACCACTAGGTGCTCTTCTCCCTCTGAAGAAATATTTGCTGTAATCTGGACTGGCTAACACAGGGGGTCCTCCCAACGCTTCTTTAAGCTTCTGGAATGTCTGCTCACATACTGGGGTCTGTTCTTCCTTGTCAGGTCTGTGAGGGGAACAGCTATGGTCCTATATCTGGGGACAAACTTTCTGTAGTACCCTGCTGTCCTTAAAACATGCCCTCACTTGCTTTTTAGCAGCAGGTGCAGGCCATGCCCGAATGGCCTCCATGTTGGCAAGTTCTGGTCTTATCTTTCCACTCCCCATGCTATGTCCTAGGTAGGAGACCTCTGCCATAACCACCTGAAATTTGCTCAGCTTAATGGTCAACCCTGCCCACTGTAGTCTGCCCAGCACCCCCCTGACATGCTGAAGGTGCTCTGGCCAAGAATGGTTCTAGATGGCAATATCATCTAGGTAAGCAAGGGCAAACCCTCCTGCTCCTGTTAGGATATGATCTACCAGCCTTTGGAAAGTTGCTGGGGCATTCTTTATACCAAAGGGCATCTTTGTGAACTCATACAAGCCAAAAGGAGTCACAAAGGCTGACTGCTCTCTAGCACTGGGAGTCAAGGGCACCTGCCAGTAACCCTTGGTAAGATCAATGGTTGTAAGATACTTAGCCCCATCCAGCTGCTCTAGGGCCTCATCTGTCCTAGGAATGGGGTAAGCATCCAACTCTGTGTGACTATTTAATTTCCTGTAGTCCACACAGAACCTGGTGCTGCCATCCTTCTTTGGCACCAACACCACTGGGGAGGTCCAGGGACTGTTGGAATCTTGAATCACCCCTAGTTCCAGCATCTCCTGTATCTCCTCTCTCAGAGTCTGTTTGACTCTCTCAAGCACTCTATAAATAGCCTACCTAATAGGCCTTTGGGGTCCTGTATGCATCTTGTGCTGCTCCAGGTGGGTGCACCCTGGTTTCCCAGTGAACATGTCCCCAAATTTCTGCAACACTGCTCGGATTTCTTGAACCCAGGTAGGAGATAGCTGCTGGGACATTGCTACCCCTTCCACTGAGGTGTCAGCCTGAGCCTCACTGATGAAATCACCCCCCCCCCCAGATCTTCCTCAATCTCCTCCTGCAATCCACTACAAATGCTCAGCACAAGGGCCTCCCTATCCTGGTAAGGTTTCATCATGTTAACATGGTACAAGTTGTGCCCCTGCCTTCTGCCTAGCAGTTCCACCATGTAGTTAACATCACTTACCTTTCTTACCACCTTGTAGGGTCCCTCCAAAGCTGCTTACAGTTTGTTGTGTCTGACAAGAATGAGAACCATTACCTGCTACCCCACAGCATACTCTCTAGATCGAGCATTCCTGTCGTAGCACACCTTTGTCTGTTGTTGGGCTTCTGCCAGGTTCTCCTGGGCCAAGCCCATGAGTTCCCTGAGCTTTGTTCTGAAGTTTAGAATGTATGCCACAACAGACTCCTTGTGAGACTCACACTCACTTTCCCACTCATCTTGAATTAAATCTAGAAGTCCCCTCACCCTATGTCCATACAGCAACTCAAAGGGTGAAAAACCTGTGGATTCCTAGGGAACCCATCTGTAAGCAAACAACAGATGGGGCAAATATTTGTCCCACTCCCTCTTAAAGTGATCTGCAAATGCCCATAGCATGGACTTGATTGTAGAGTTTAACTTCTCAACAAGATGATTAGTCTGGGCATGCTAGGGGGTGATCTTCATGTGCTTCACAGCACAGGACCTCCACAGACAAGCCAGCAGGTCTGACATGAAATTGGCACCTCTGTTAGTCAGTATTTCTTTTGGGAAACCTACCCTGCTGAAAATTTCTAACAAAGCATTTGCTACCATCTCTGACTCAATGGAGAACAAAGACACTGCCTCAGGGTGTCGTGTAGCATAATCCATTGCCACTAGGATATACTTTTCCCTGTGGAACTTGCGGTACTCAGAGGACCCACAATATCCACAGCTAACCTCTGAAATGGCTGCACAATCACAGGCAAAGCATCAAATGAGCTCTCACCTTGTCTCCTGCCTTGCCCACCTTTTGGCACTGCTTACAGGTCCTGCAGTACCCTGTTACATCTCTGGAAATTCCAGGCCAATAGAAGTTATGCATAATACACCTCTTTGTACATTTTATGCCCATGTGACCTGCAAAGGGAATATCATGGGCTATGGCTAGAAGTGCCAGATGGTAGGCTCTAGGGACCACCAACTGCTGTACACTATCACCTTCTAGCCCTCCCTCAGGGGTCCACTCTCTGTATAGTAACCCTTTGTCCCAGTATACAGATTCCCCCTTTCCTTGAGAATCAGGTGCCTCCCTAGCTACCTGTCTCAGGCCTTGCAATGTAGGGTCTGAGAGCTGAATCTGTCTCAACTCTCTCCTTGTAACCCTTCCCAGCTCCCCTTCAACAGGAAGTCTGGCATCCTCTGACAGTGGTGCCTCACTGTCAGCCTGGGTACTACTACTCACCTCTACCTTTGCAGTCACTCTTTCCAAGGGAACATCAGTACCCACAAGCAGCTGTGGCTCACATTCAGTCTCACTGCTACAGAGTAGCTTCCCCCTGAAGTAACCACCTCAGCAGTCCTGGCTGCAAGTAGGCAGTCTGTCTGGTTCTCCCCCAGGCTACCAGACCCACATGCTTGTCTCTTCTCATGACTGCGTGTAACTGCATAAGCACATGGTACTGCCACATCCAAATCCTTCCCTATCAGGACATCTGGAGGATAGTAGTTTGGTACCCCTGTTGTCTCAAGACAACCTACTATTGACATTTTGTCTTTCCCACTTACTGGTTCCCTCACATTTTGTTCCCCACCTTGCCTCTGTGGACATCTGTATGCCACATGGCCCTACTGGTTGCATTCAAAACATTTAACCCTAGGTCCTGGACATGTACCTGGACTAGTGGCTTCCCCTGCTACTGGCAGATTTTGTTGGGGCAGTCTGTGCTGCCCACCATGGGTTCCTTTTAACCCATGAGCAGTACTGGGGGTCTCTTTCCTGTGCAGTGCTGCCCTGTGTGTCAGGTATAGGTTTCCCTTCTCCCCCAACTCATCTGAAGTAGCACATTGTCTATCAGCTAACCAGATCCTCATGTCCTCAGGCAAAGTGCTAAGGGCTTGTTCCCTCACCAAAAGGTCTGCCAGCCCTTCAAAAGTGGTGACCTGATATCTACTCACCCACCTATGGAAATAAGTGCCCAGTTCAGCAACATACATATTAACTCACACTTTCATCTGCCTTGCGTCTATGCTCAATAATCTTTTTCCTATACATTTCAGGTGTTAGCTTAAACAATTCTAACAAATGCCTTTTAATAACAGTATAATCAAAACATGTAACATCAGACATTTTTGACAAAGCAGTTACAGCATTACCATGGAGTAAGGGGGTCAGGAACCGTAACCATAACCTTTGGTCAACATTGTACTGTTTGCATACCCTCTCAAACATATGAATGAAACTATCAAAATTATCCCCCTCTTTAAACTGCAGAAGAAATTTACCAACCTGTTGTGCTTCTGGGGTTCAGTTACTCCCTTCCCCATTACCTCCATGACTCTGGCAAAGAGTCAGCATCTCCTTCTCATGTTGCCTCTGCCTCTTCTTTTCCTCAGCTTCTAGGCATAGCAGTTTCTCATTCTCCTCAGCCTACAAACATTGCAGTCTCTCATTGTCCTCACTCTCTAGATGTCTCAGTCTCAGTTGCCTCTATTTCCACACGCCCGGCCTCCAACTCAAGTCTCTTTAGCTCCAGATAAACTTTTAAGTCCTCTGCAGAAAGGTTGAGCTGTCCATTCTCCAAGGGTATTATATCTCCACTGCCAGTCTGATTGTCCTCCTGTTTGCTGTTTTCTGATGCAGCTGTAACCAGGGCTGCAATCAGGTCTGCCTTAGTCAGGTTTCCATGCACCAGTCCCGTAGCCTGGCACATCTCTGCCAGCTGGCTTCTTGTCAGCTTTCCATACTCCTTTGCTGACATGCTGCCTACTCACCCTGACTAACTAAGCTAACAAAATAAATAAAACAATTGTGATCTGAACTCTGAGTATTCACTGCATGGCTGATTTACAGTACAAAACACCTTCAAAGCTCACTGTACACAGGTTACAGGAATTCACTCTACCCACACCACTACAAGCCAATTAGTATTTGCCACCAATTAATTTGTGATGTGGCTATCCCACCACTGCCAAGCAATTAATATGAGATGCCCGTGCCCTGGCCAGCAATCAAGGAGCCTCAATCCTCACCACTAACACCAGTGAGGGGCATCTCATATAGGAGGAAAGGATAACAAATACACACAGTAAAGTGCAATTTACCTTAAGAGCACACAGAGATCACAGTCAGTCCAGGGCTGGTTACTCACTCATTCTCCAGGTCCCCAATAAGACTGCCCACTGGCACAGCTATAGGGTCCAGATCTCAGCCAGCTGGGCAAGCTAAAATCTCCAGCATCCTCTCTGTCCAACCAGTGCTTCATGTCCCTGCCCAAGTAGCTGAAACCCACACACTTTGAGATAAGTTTATATAACCAAACAGACACTCCTGGAGAAGGCTGGCACAGGTTCTCCAGCTGTGCCCCATTTACCCAGACTATACAGTAGAAATCACTGCCACCACCCAGCTAATATTTATCAGCTACTCAAAGGCCCTTAAAAGGATGTCCAATTATTACTGTGCAATATTATTATACAACTGGTAGTATAACTAAACAGTCAAGGCTTATTAGAGTGACTTGGTACAGTAATCACTATAAATATGCAATGTACTATAGAGCTTAAATTATCTCTACACAAAACAGCTACAGTTGAAAGGTTTAAAAATATTTTATAATAAATAATAAAAACGCAAGACAATACTTTGTACTACACAGTGCTAGTCAAGATTTCAGAGATTACAGAGCAATACTTAAAATAATTCAATAGTGCAGTTCTGACAGCACAGAAAAACACTTAGTCTAATCTTTCTTGTTTCTAGCTATTTCTAAGAGAAACACACAAATCTAAGATAACTTACATATAGAACACAGGCAGTGCTGATGAGTTGGATGGTCAAGACAAAAATGCTTAATGCCCCCTGATTCTCTCTGTTTTTAAAATCACATTGATGGTTCTCATTACATCATTCTTCACACTTCCCTGGGTTCCCAGGCTAACAGAAACTACATTTACATTCTTAACATTTCCTTGTGTTATCTTGCAGCTGGTCAGGAAGCAGAACAATAAAAATACATCTACATGTTTAAATCTAGCAATTTAACTCTTGGTTAAAACAATAAAAATAAAGTTTTCATCTAGCCAGACCAGAGCCAACTTTAGATTAAAGGGTCACAACATGCTTTACTTGGTCAGATTTCTGCCAGCAGTGTACTGTTATTACATTTTTTTCAGTTCCACATCTAACAGCTGTTTCTTTTTCATTTAAGACAACAACCCTGTGCCTTGCATTAATATTTACAAAATTATAAAGTATCCGAGGTGGTGGTGCTGTGGTAGCGTTGTCGCCTCACAGTAAGACGCTGATCAGTTTGACTCTCAGCTAGAGCGTCTTCTGCGTGGAGACATGCATGAATGGGCATACCTTCATTGAAGGTTGTGCGTTAGGGCTGGCAACTCAGCATGTAAA
Source organism: Protopterus annectens (assembly GCF_019279795.1). Taxonomy (NCBI): domain Eukaryota; kingdom Metazoa; phylum Chordata; order Ceratodontiformes; family Protopteridae; genus Protopterus; species Protopterus annectens. The sequence goes on along the minus strand of NC_056733.1, from coordinate 1,579,758,180 downwards.
AATCAACTGCCAATCATTAGCAGACCGGAGTTCCGCTGTGGCGACCCCTAACCGGGAAAAGCCGAAAGACACAACAACAACATAGAAATATCTATAAAATTCTTTCTAGATAGGCTGGCAGCCTTCACAACATGTATTACAAACATGATTGCAAAATCTTATATTTTGCTTATTTATGATTCAAACAGGAACACTATTCACCCACCAAAGTACATAATAACTTCCACAAACAACAGCAAGTCATTACTCCTTTACTAATCCACTATCTTTATGCCTACAATATGATTGCCAATTACCCACAAAACTGTTATGAGACACAATTTAAAGTAGACAATGTGAGGAGATATATAGTCCTCATTTACTACTCCAGTTTTGGGGAACATGGCTCCAGTAACATTAAAAAAAGGAATTGAAGATGACATTTTAAAATTATTACCAGAAGAGATGCATATATAAAATAAATAATCTAGACAGATGAATAGGATAAGAATGACAACATAAAATGATTTACAGATTTTTCCTCAACCCACAAATATATTGGATAGATTAGAAAGAGAAGACTTTGAAACAGAATGGAGTAGGATGATGGCAAGAAAAGAATGTAGATAAGAAAAACAGTGTAAACAGAGTCTCTCAAAAGAATGAATACAGCATTGTTCTATGGAATATTGCAGTAAGAACAAGTAATACCGTTAATAAAGATTTTTTGAAGTTTGTATAAAACTATGATATCCCTAACTTCCAAGAGACATAAGTAGAAGATGTATCAGGTCAACATTCAAAATTCTGAAGACTTGTATGACGGTGAGCTAAGCAGTCATGAGTCTAAGTTCTCATCTTCAAGACTGACAGAAAACCTCTCAAAAATTCATCAATTTGCATTAGAAAACAAAACCTCAAATGGCTGCCTGGTCAGATTAAACTGGGTGTCTAAGAGGAAGGAAAAGAGTGGAGCCCTGCAATTTAAACTCTGGAGAGAAACAAACCTTCAACCATCAGTGCAAGACCCTTGTTATAGTAAAACTTTGCCTGAAAGGCCAAAAAGCAAGCAAAAGCAAGACATCAAAGATGGTGGAAATAAAAGAAAATATAAATAAACTATACTTGGAAATATTAAATATGAGAACTACTCTACACCTTATAGGAGTCAAGATAAATGACTGAAAAGGTAGAAAAACTGTTAAATTCCCATCTAATAACATCTAAATTCTGCAGAAATCCAAAGATGATCACACACTAAGACTAGCTAGACTAAAAGTAATGCAAGATGAAATGAAGGAAAAGTTGTTTCTCATCAAGAATAGAGAAAGAAGGGAAATATAATGTTTACAAATATTCTTGAAGGACTGGAGATGAAGGATTGCCTTAACTTTATGATCCAACAACTAAGTGAATGGACAGGCATGCCAGAGGAAAATAAGCTATGAGCGAGAGCTCGTCGGATTTTTGCTTTATCCCTACTCCTGCAAAAGTTCCCCAGGCCTATTTTAGTCAAGATGCAAAACTATCAGTTGAAAGAGCAACTAGTAAACCTAGTATTTCTCCTTAACAGGTTCAAATTAACCAGAAAACCTCAAGTATTTTCCTTCTGTAGATGTAAGTTTACCTATGCCATATGTGATAATTCAGTAAAGGTGTTTCAAAAGAATGCTCCTTCATGTTTAAAAACATCCTTGGACCCTGAAGAGGCACAATCAAAAATGAAGTGTTTCATATCTGACCACCAAGCTGGCTGTCAGAAAACTAATCACCAAGACAAAAATAAAGGAGGAAACAGACTAATGAGAAATGCTCAACTAAAACATACATATCCTTTTTTTTTAAGATGATGGATAAACAGAAAGATGTTGAAAACCTCACACAGTGGTTGCGGGATGCCTTGACAAATGGCCCTACATAAGAAGAAGATGTGAACTAAATTAGAGACAAGAGGCACCCTCAGCTCATGTAAAACTATTAGCAAACATTGTGAACATTTGTTCAAGCTACTATGAATAAGTGGGATTACCACCCCAATGCTTGCAGAGACTAAGCACTCTGAGATAATAGTGACATTACTGTCAGAATATAAGATTGCTTTTGTTGTGCAATGTTTAAAAATTGCTGTTAAACACAAAAATGTTTTATTAAACAATATTTATAGAATGAGCTTAGATAGTAGTAGATGTCCAGGAAAACTCAGCATATCTTCATTAGGAGTTGCTATATTAAGCTAAGAAATCAGAGGTACAGTCTTTCATGAGTCTGTTTGTTCCCTCTGTTTTTGCCTTGGTGATTATTTTCCTGACAGAGTAGAAACCACCCTGGGTGGGAAGGAGCAAATGAAAATGAGAGCATCTTAATGGGTCACTAAGGTATATCCCTTGGAAAAATAAAAGGAGTCACTCTTAACTCTAACTGTGTTTTGTAGTAAACATAGACACACAGAAGTGAGATGCATAAAACGTGAAACTATATGTTCCTCTCCCTACTTATGAAGTAGCTCACTCTGGCCATCAAATTATAATGAGCTAAGCACAGTTTAAGACAACAAACAGTTAGTAGTTTGCCATTCTGCCTGGCTGTACTGAAATTCAATAATGGCCGCATCTTCTAAAAAGATCGTCTAAGGGGGGATGATATTATGATTGTTATCATTCAAACCAAAGGGTAAAAGGGTCACACAGACAAAACATTCAACCACAAGGAAAAACACAGCCAAGTTAAAGTTTTCAATGTGAGATACCTTACATTTCTTATAATGGAGGACCATCGGATATATGCAAATGACCCATTAAGGACCTCAAGTGTTTCAGCTACATGGCTTTGAAATGCCTATTACTTTTTACTTTGTAAGTCTTTATGGATGCATTCAGGCTTTTAAAATCAGCCCCGCTATCTGTAGACAGGTGTGCTTTGGCCTTTCTATTGACTTCATGTTAGTTGGGATATTTTACATGCACCTTATTGTTTATGGGCATCAGCTGGGTTTAAAGACCCTGAGTTTCTAATGTATAGCCAAACAATTTACTTACACTGTGCTGAGGAGTTTAATAAACAGGATGACCCAGTAATTAAGACTTAAGACCTAAGGCACTTAAAAGGGAAAAGGGAGCTCTAGTTTCTCAGGAGATTAAAGAAATGAAGCAAATCAGTTGCTAGTAGATCAGTGGGAAAGGATACAAGTACCAGTTAAACAGACCTATTTTGACAAAACTTAAAAGCTGCAAAAGCAATTTGGCCATAAACATAAAGAACAGGAGATCAACAGACATGAAATCTAACACAATGACCATAAAACAGGAAAGAGTTTTAAGGACCCAGAGGCAATAGCCCATGTGTTAGTTGATTATAATAAGAAACTTTATAGTGCTCAAAGAAGACCATGTAAATAATGAGCAGCTTAAAACTCTTAAACATGAAGGAGGAAGAGAAAAAACGACTATCGGTACCCATTATGAGGGAAGAGACAGAAGAACATTTAAGAGTTTAGGCAATGTCTGGGCTAGATGAATTACACTTGGAATCATATAAAGAAGCCATAGATACAATGTTTATGGCACAAGTTAATTAACAACATAATGACAGAAAAAATGTCAAAGTCATAGAGAAAGGCAATGCCATCAGTTATATGCAAGGATTATGGTAATTCAATTACAATATTTATAAATAAGTATGTTGATGTAGAGGGGAGATGGTGGAACAAATAAGAAATCAGAACAAATATTGAAAATAAATTTTCAGACAATTGTAATTAGTATGGCTTATGATGTCTAGAAAAATATTTATGAAAGATTTGCATTGCACATTTACGGGAATTAAAATGTATGGTATAACAGGGTGATAGAAAAATACAGAGGACAAATATTCTACATTTTGTGTTGTAAATCTATGCAAAAAAAAAAATTAAATTAACTACAGTAGAGCCCCCGTTATCTGGAACTCAAGAAACCAGCACACCCAAGCAACCGGCAGTTTTGATTGGCTCATATAACGACATATGATCCAATCAAAAATCACAAAGCAGAGCCACTTCTAGTCAATGCAAAACAAGCCACTGTTGCACATTGAGTAGAAAAGGCTCTGCTTGAGATTTTTGATGGCTCGTATGCCAGTATATGACCTAATCAAAAATCAAAAAGTGGCTATCAAGCAACTAGAAACTGTACTTAACCAGCATCTACCAATCCCCATGGGTGCCAGTTAAGTAACAGTTTACTGTATATGACTTTACAGAAAGTTAAGGTAAATTTATGTTAGATATAATTTTCTAATATATATATAAAGGGCATTTTTGGAAAGAAAGTATAAATGGTAGTAATGTAAATAATTTCTCCTTGATTTAAAAAGTGACAAAGATTTGTTCATAAACAGATAAGCACTGAAATGAGAAGCGCCAGTCCGCACAGTATACCACACCAGTGTTTAACTTTTCAAGGACAAAACAAAAAACACGTGTTAGGTGGAACTCCATTATTTCCTTCACCACTAACATGTCTCATGTCTTCTGTCTAGAACCATCTACCTCTAGGATGTTTCCAACCCAATGACTACTCATTGTCCTAGGTTTAAGGTACTGGGTGTGCTTGTCATACTCAAACCTGTTCCTCTCAATTTTCCCTTTCTTCCTATTCAAAATTCTGAAACATTTATTGTCTATCTGCTTCCTTAAGTTTAAATACTTGTTTTTTTCTTCTTCAATTATAAACAAAAGATCATTCATTATGTTACCACTTATAGCATCAATTTATTCCATTAAAATTTTCATCTCACTCTCATTATTCTTAATAATTGCTCCATCAGTTCAAATCCCAATTATCAAACATATTTATAAAAATACCTATGATACTTAGAACCCTCCTAAACATTGTTTGAACATTTCCAAACACTCAAGCCTTTGGGCACAATAAACAAATTAATACATTCCTTAAGATATGAATTGTCCATATCTAAAGTTCTATATTTAAAATAGCAAGTCACTCAGTTTTCAAATGTTTCCAGAGTAAGATAAACTGTCTCTATCCATTTTACTGTTTAATTCATTGAAATATATGTTTTTAATAAGCCAGTCACCTAAATTAGGTGTACTACGTAAACAGTGACCTTTGTCATTGGAAATCTGTTGTCTCCGTTCATCTCGGTTTTCATTCCATTCCTTCTGCATGCTGCCATCAGTACCCATGATTGAAACTGGAGGAATACCATCCATATCACTTTGATTTGAAGCCCTAGCATCGCTAGGGCTACTAGTATGGATAGCACATGAGTCTCTTTGTCCAACACCTGTTCCTCATGACCACAGAATATTCACAAGCTGATTTCCGGGAATTGACTTATTTCCGCTCTGGTGGGCAAACATCAGGCATAACAATGTTAAAATTTCAACTTATTGGATAAGCTGCCCAATCAGTTTACTCATTTCCTTTGATTCTTCACTCTTGTAAGGCAAGATGTCTAATGTATTAGGCCCATCTAACTCCATGTTCAAGACAACAAACCAAAAAATAAAGGAGAATTCAGTGTAAAATGAGGACTATAAACAGATAAGCACTGAAATGAGAAGCTGCCAGTCTGCACAGTACACCACACCAGTGTTTATTAACTTTTCAAGGACAAAACAACAGCACACGTGTTAGGTGGACCTCCATTATTTCCTTCATCACTAGCATGTCTCATGTCTTCTGTCTAGGACCATCAGTCTAGGTTGTTTCCAATCCAATGACTACTCATTGTCCTAGGTTTAGGGTACTGGGTGTGGTTGTCATACTCAAACCTGTCTCTTTCAGTTTTCCTTTTCTTCCTATTCAAAATTCTGAAACATTTATTGTCGATCTGCTTCATTAAGTCTAAATACTTCTTTTTTTCTTCTTCAACTGTAAACAATAGATCATTCATTATGTTACCATTTATAGCATCAATTTGCTCCATTAAAACTTTCATCTCACTCTCATTATTCTTAATAATTTCTCTCATCAGATCAAATCCCCAGTTATCAAACATATTTATTAAATACTTATGATACTTCATTATTTGGAAATTTCCAAACATGCAAGCCTTTAGGCACAATAAAAAAATTAATACATTCCTTAAGATATGACTTGTCCATATCTAAAGTTATATATTTAAATAAAAAGTCACTCAATTTTTCAATTTTTTCCGAGTAAGATAAACTGTCTCTGTCCATTTTACTGTTTAATTCATTGAAATCATTTTTTTTAATAAGCCAATCACCTAAATTAGGTGTACTACGTAAACAGTCACCTTTGTCGTTGGAAAGATGTTGTCTCTGTTCATCTCGGTTTTCGATTCTATTCCTTCTGCATGCTGCCATCAGTACCCTCAACTAAAACTTGAAGAAAGCCATCCATCTCACTTCAGTCTGAGGCCCAAGCATCTATAGGGCTACTAGTATGAATCTCACATGAATCTCTGTGTCAACTCGTGTTACTTGTGCCCTAGGAACATTCGCAAGCTGATTTCCAGGTATTGACGTATTTCCGCTCTGGTGGGCAAAGGTCAGGCATAATGTTGTTAAAATTTCAATTAATTGGTTACGCTGCCCAATCAGTTTACTCAGTTCCTTTGATTTTCCTCTCTGGCAAGACAAGCCATCTGGCATATTAGGCCCCTCTAACTCCATGTTCAAGACTACAAACCAAAAAATAAAGGAGAAATCAGTGAAAAATGAGGACTATAAACTGATAAGCACTGAAATGAGAAGCTGTAGTCCGAACAGTATACAATATCAGTGTTTATTAACTTTTCAAGGACAAAACAAAAACACATGTTTTAGGTAGACTTCCATTATTTCCTTCACTGCTAACATGTCTCATGTCTTCTGTCTAGGACCATCAGCCTCTAGGTTGTTTCCAACCCAATGACTACTCAGTGTCCTAGGTTGAGGGTATTGGATGTGGTTGTCATATTCAAACCTGTTTCCCCCAATTTTCCCTTTCTTCCTTTTCAAAATTCTGAAACATTTATTGTCTATTTGATTCCTTAAGCCTAAATACTTCTTTTTTTCATCTTCAACTATAAACAATGGATCATTCATTATGTTACCCTTTGTAGTATAAATTTGTTCCATTAAAACTTTCACCTCACTCTGATTATTTTTAATAATTGTTCTAATCAGATCAAATCCCCCATTATCAAATATGTTTATTAAATCCTTATGATACTTCATTGTTTGGAGATATCCAAACACGCAAGCCTTTAGGCACAATAAACAAATGAATACATTCCTTAAGATATGAATTGTCCATATCTAAAGTTTTATATTTAAATAACAAGTCACTCAGTTTATCAATGTTTTCCAAGTAAGATAGGCAGTCTCTGGCCATTTTACTGTTGAATTCATTGAAATCAACTTTTTAAATAAGCCAGTCGCCTAAATTAGGTGTACTAGGTAAACCTTTGTCATTGGAAATCCGTTGTCTCTATTCAACTCGGTTTTCATTCCATTCCTTCTGCATGCTGCCATCAGTACCCATGACTGAAACTCAAGGAATACCATCCATCTCATTTTGATTAGAAGCCCTAGCATCTCTAGGGCTACTAGTATGGATAGCACATGAATCTCTGTGTCCACCATCTGTTTCTCACAACCTAGGTACATTTGCAAGCAGATTTCTCAGTGCTGACGTATTTCTGCTCTGGTGGGCAAACATTAGGCATAACAGTGTTAAAATTTCAACTAATTGGGTATGCTACTCAATCAGTTTATTCAGTTCCTTTGATTCTCCGCTCTTCTAAGGAACACCATCTAACGTATTAGGTCCCTCTAACTCCATGTTCAAGACAACAAACCAAAAAATAAAGGAGAATTCAGTGCAAAATAAGGACTATAAACAGATTAGCACTGAAATGAGAAGACGCCGGTCTGCACAGTATACCATGCCAGTGTTTATTAACTTTTCAAGGACAAAACAACAACACGTGATAGGTAGACCTCCATTATTTCCGTCACCACTAACATGTCTCATGTCTTTTCTCTAGGTCCATCTACCTCTAGGTTGTTTCCAACCCAATGACTACTCATTGTCCTAGGTTTAGGGTATTGGGTGTGGTTGTCATACTCAAACCTGTCTCATTCAATTTTCCTTTTCTTCCTATTCAAAAGTATGAAACATGTATTGTCTATCTGCTTCCTTAAGTCTAAATACTTTTTTTTTCTTCTTCAACTGTAAACAAAAGAGCATTCATTATGTTACCATTTATAGCATCAATTTATTCTATTAAAACTTTCATCACACTCTCATTATTCCTAATAATTGCTCTCATCAGGTCAAATCCCCAATTATCAAACATATTTGTTAAATACTTATGTTACTTAGAACACTCCTTAACATTGTTTGGAAATTTCCAAACACTCAAGCCTTTAGGCACAATAAACAAATTAATACATTCTTTAAGATATGAATTGTCTATATCTAAAGTTGCATATTTAGATAACAAGTCACTCAGTTTTTGAATGTTTTCTGAGTAAGATAAAATGTCTCTGTCTATTTTACTGTTTAATTCATTGAAATCTATTTTTAATAAGCCAGTCACCTAAATTAGGTGTACTAGGTAAACAGTCACCTTTGTCATTGGATATCCATTGTCTCCATTCATCTTGGTTTTCATTCCATTCCTTCTGCATGCTGCCATCAGTATCCTCAATTAAAACTCAAAGAAAACCTTTGATCTCACTTTGATTTGAAGCCCTAGCATCCCTAGGGCTACTAGTATGGATAGTACATGAATCTCTGTGTCCAGCACCTGTGCTCATGACCTAGGAGCATTTGCAAACTGATTTCCAGGTATTGACGTATTTCCGCTCTGGTGGGCAAACGACAGGCATAATGGTTAAGCTGCCCAATCAGTTTACTCAGTTCCTTTGATTCTCCGCTCTTGTAAGGCAAGCCATCTGGTGTATTAGGCCACTCTAACCCCATGTTCAAGACAACAAACCAAAAAATAAAGGAGAATTCAGTGCAAAACGAGGACTATAAACAGATAAGCAATGAAAAGAGAAGCTGCCAGTCCGCACAGTATACCACACCAGTCTTTATTAACTTTTCAAGGACAAAACAACAGCACATGTGTTAGGTAGACCTCCATTATTTCTTTCACAACTAACATGTCTTCTGTCTAGGACCATCAGCCTCCAGGTTGTTTCCAACCCAGTGCCTACTCATTGTCCTAGGTTTAGGGTATTGGGTGTGGTGGTCATACTCAAACCTGTCCCTCTCAGTTTTCCTTTTCTTCCTATTCAAAATTCTAAAACATTTATTGTCTATCTGCCTCCTTAAGTCTAAATACTTCTTTTTCTTCTTCAACTGTAAACAATAGATCATTCATTATTTTATCATTTATAGCATCATTAAAACTTTCATCTCACTCTCCTTATCCCTAATAATTGCTCTCATCAGATCAAATCCCCAATTATCAAACATATTTATTAATATTTATGATACTTCATTGTTTGGAAATTTCCAAACACACAAACCTTTAGGCACAAGAAACAAACTAATACATTCCTTAAAATACGAATTGTCCATATTTAAAGTTCTATAGTTTAATAACAAATCAGTCAGTTTTTCAATGTTTTCCAAGTAAGATAAGCTGTCTCTGTCCATTTTACTGTTTAATTCATTGAAATCCATTTTTTAATAAGCCAGTCACCTAAATTAGGTGTACTAGGTAAATAGTCACCTTTGTCATTGGAAAGACATTGTCTCTGTTCATCTCAGTTTTCGTTCTATTCCTTCTGCATTTTTTAATAAGCCAGACACCTAAATTAGGCATACTAGGTAAACAGTCACCTTCGTCATTGGAAAGACGTTGTCTCTGTTCATCTCAGTTTTCGTTCTATTCCTTCTGCATGCTGCCATTAGTACCCTTGATTAAAACTTGAGGAAAGCCATCCATCTCACTTTGATCTGAAGCCCTAGCATCTCTATGGCTACTAGTATGGATAGCACATGAATCTCTGTGTCCACCTCCTGTTCATTGTGTCCTAGGAACATTTGCAAGCTGATTTCCAGGTATTGACGTATTTCTGCTCTGGTGGACAAACGTCTGGCATAATGGTGTTAAAATTTCAATAAATTGGTTAAGCTGCCCAATCAGTTTATTCCATTCCTTTGGTTCTCCTCTCTTGTAAGACAAGCCATCTGGCATATTAGGCCCCTCTAACTCCATGTTCAAGACAACAAACCAAAAAATAAAGGAGAATTCAGTGCAAAATGAGGACTATAAGTAGATTAGCACTGAAATGAGAAGCCGCCAATCTGCACAGTATACCATACCAGTGTTTATTAACTTTTCAAGGACAAAACAACAACACGTGTTACGTAGACCTCCACTATTTCCGTCACTACTAACATGTCTCATGTCTTCTCTCTAGGTCCAGCTACCTCTAGGTAACCCAATGACTACTCATTGTCCTAGGTTTAGGGTATTGGGTGTGGTTGTCATACTCAAACCTGTCTCTCTCAATTTTCCTTTTCTTCCTATTCAAAAGTATGAAACATTTATTGTCTATCTCCTTGCTTAAGTCTAAATACTTATTTTTTTCTTCTTCAACTGTAAACAAAAGAACATTCATTATGTTGCCATTTATAGCATCAGTTTATTCCATTAAAACTTTCATCTCACTCTCATTATTCTTAATAATTCCTCTCATCAGATCAAATTCCAATTATCAAACATATTTATTAAATACTTATGATACTTAGAGCCCTCCTTAATATTGTTTGGAAATTACCAAAAACTCAAGGTTTTAGGCACAATAAACAAATTAATACATTCCTTAATATATGAATTATCCATATCTAAAGTTCTATATTTAAATGACAAGTCACTCAATTTTTGAATGTTTTCCGAGTAAGATAAACCATCTCTGTCCATTTTACAGTTTAATTCGTTGAAATCTATTTTTTTAATAAGCTAGTCAGCTAAACTAGGTATACTAGTTAAACAGTCACCTTTGTCATTGGAAATCCATTGCCTCCTTTCATCTCGGTTTTCATTCCATTCCTTCTGCATGCCACCATCTGTACCCTTGATTTAAACTCGAGGAAAACCATCCATCTCACTTTGACTTGAAGCCCTACCATTTCTAGGGCTAATAGTATGGATAGCACATGAATCTCCGTGTCCACCTCCCGTTCCTCTCATCCTAGGAACATTTGCAAGCCTATTTCTGGTTATTGATGTATTTCCGCTCTGGTGGGCAAACGTCAGGTATAACGGTGTTAAAATTTCAGCTAACTGGGTAAGCTGCCCTATCAGTTTACTCAGTTCCTTTGGTTCTCTACTCTTGTAAGGCATGCCATCTGTTGAATTTACCCCTCTAACTCCATGTTCAAGACAACAAACCAAAAAAATAAAGAAGAATTCAGTGCAAAATGAGGAGAATAAACAGATAAGCACTGAAATGAGAAGCTGCCAGTCCTCACAGTATACCACACCAGTGTTTATTAACTTTACAAGGACAAAACAACAACATGTGTTAGTTGGATGTCCATTATTTCCTTCACCACTGACATGTCTCATGTCTTCTGTCTAGGACCATCTACCTCTAGGTTGCTTCCAACCCAATGACTAGTCATTGTCCTAGGTTTAGGGTACTGGGTGTGGGTGTCATACTCAAACCTGTCCCTCTCAATTTTCCTTTTCTTCCTATTCAAAATTCTGAAACATTTATTGTCAATCTGCTTCCTTAAGTCTAAATACTTCTTTTTTTCTTCTTCAAATGTAAACAAAAGATCTTCATTATGTTACCATTTCTAGCATCAATTTGTTCCATTAAAACTTTCATCTCACTCTCATTATTTTTAGTAATTGTTCTCATCAGATCAAATCCCCAGTGATCAAACATATTTATTAAATCCTTATGATACTTCATTGTTATGAAATTTCCAAACACCCAAGCCTTTAGGCACAATAAACAAATTAATCCATTCCTTAAGATACGAATTGTCCATATCTAACATTCTATATTTAAATAACAAGTCACTCAGTTTTTGAATGTTTTCCGAGTAAGATAAACTGCCTCTGTCCATTTTATGTTTAATTTATAGAAATCAATTTTTTTCATAAGCTAGTCACCTAAATTAGGTTGCACTAGATAAACAGTCACCTTTGTCATTGAAAATCTGTTGTCTCCATTCATCTCGGTTTTCGTTCCGTTCCTTCTGCATGCTTCCATCAGTACCCTCGATTAAAACTTGAGAAAAAACATCCATCTCACTTTGATTTGAAACCCTAGCTTGGTTTGTTGTCTTGAACATGGAGTAAGAGGGGCCGAATACACCAGATGGCTTGCCTTACAAGAGTAGAGAATCAAAGGAACTGAGTAAACTGATGGGACAGCCTACCCAATTAGTTGAAAGTTTTACACCGTTATGCCTGACGTTTTCCCACCAGAGCGGAAATATGTCAATCCCTGGAAATCAGCTTGCGAATGTTCCTAGGATGCAAGGAACAGGAGGTGGACATGGGGATTAATGTGCTATCCATACTAGTAGCCCTAGAAATGCTAGGGCTTCAAATCAAAGTGAGATGGATGGTTTTCCTCAAGTTTTAATCAAGGGTACTGATGGCAGCATGCAGAAGGAATGGAACAAAAACCAAGATGAATGGAGACACTGGATTTCCAATGACAAAGGTGACTGTTTACCTAGTACACCTAATTTAGGTGACTGGCTTATTAAAAAAATATATTTCAATGAATTAAACAGTAACATGGACAGAGACAGTTTATCTTACTCAGAAAACATTCAAAAACTGAGTGACTTGTTATTTAAATATAGAACTTTAGATATGGACAATTCATATCTTAAAGAATGTATTAATTTGTTTATTGTGCCTAAAGGCTTGCGTGTTTAGAAATTTCCAAACAATGTTAAGGAGGGTTCAAAGTTTCATAAGAATTTAATAAATATATTTCATAATTGGGGATTTGATCTGGTGAGAGAAATTATTAAGAATAATGATAGTGAGATGAATGTTTTAATGTAACAAATTGATGCTATAGATGGTAACATAATGAATGGTCTTTTGTTTACAATTGAAGAAGAAAAAAAGAAGTATTTAGACTTAAGGAAGCAGACAGACAATAAATGTTTCAGAATTTTGAATAGGAAGAAAAGGAAAATTGAGAGGAACAGGTATGAGTATGACAACCACACCCAATACCCTAAACCTAGGACAATGAGTAGTCATTGGGTTGGAAACAACCTAGAGGTAGATGGTCCTAGACAGAAGACATGAGACATGCTAGTGATGAAGGAAATAATGGAGGTCCTCCTAACACATGTGTTGTTGTTTTGTCCTTGAAAAGTTAATAAACACTGGTGTGGTGTACTGTGTGGACTGGCGTCTTCTCATTTCAGTACTTGTCTGTTTATAGTCCTCATTTTGCACTGAATTCTCCTTTATTTCTTGGTTTAAAGATTTGTTCATGTTTTAAGGATATGCCCTTATTGTGACAGGATAAGAGAATATATGTTTTGAAGCATTTTGGCCCAAATTTTTCATTTTTATTTTAGAAGATCCAAGAGGTATTAAAGAGGGACTTCAGCCTTTACCTCCAGTGATCATCTTGCTACCAAATATTCTTCAAAATGCATTCTAATGATGAAGATTGTTAGCAGTAAGATTAAATAGACTGCTGATTTTATTAATTTAAAAATTATTGTTTTATAATGATAATTACATTTGATGTGTATAAACACCTGCAATGTGATCAGCACATTATAACAAGTAAATAAATTTTACAACAAAAACTTAATTTAAATTTGAAATCTGATTGCACCACTTTTACAAAGTTATTCCTAACCACCTCTGAAAGTTATTTAACATAGCCAAGTAATAGATTCCCTTAAATTTGAGTAGAAATATTTGCCATTAAAAAATCAATGCAGGATACCATAAATTAAGTTATTCTCTAGTAGAAATTGTACAATATTTTAAATAAGTTATATAACTCTACAGTAAAATAATGTCAGACTAAAAGGCGTATCATCACCTCAGAGTATTTGTCTTTTTTCTTTCATAAAGAAGGCATCTCAGCATTAATTGTTTAAAAATATAAAATCTGCTTTCATGGAGCTGTTGAACAATCATAATCGGTAGTATAGAGATCTTTGCCAGTACCCCATAAAGAACATGTGGCTTATCTGCTTCACATTTCAGCATCTCTGTTCTGACCTCCCTATCAGTCTTCTTTTCAGCTTCAAATGTTAAGAATACACAGAGTATTGACAAGGCATGTCAGCAACTATCCATAATCACAAAAAGTAAAACACTGTAGAGAAAGTCTAAGTAAATAAGGCCAAACAATAACCATTTATCAGTGTCTCAGCACAAACACTGTCTCACATAGAAATTGTTACATGACAAACACTGTCACAACTAGAAATTGTTAAGCCTGAACTCCTACTATATCCTAGTAAGCCAAACCCATGAAAAACTTAAATTCATATCATTTATTTTAAAAATCTGTAAATACAGAACAAACAAATAATAACAATTCAGTATGCCATCCCTTCCACATCACTTAATACATTACCACTCCAGTTCTACTGTTTGACTTCTCGCATATTGTATTTCCTACAACACATTTCGAAACATTTTCTTACTGCCATCTTTTGTGTTAAATGGCATTACAAAATGGGCTCATAAAATACGTTCTGGTGGGAGACCCCCTGAAAAACAAGGTTTCCTACTTACAGATAGTACCAGATCCATGTGTTGTTGGAGAAAATCATATTCATACTACCATTTTTCCTTTTTTTCAAAAAATATATAAACAATTACCACAATAACATTTTTGGACAACAACCAGCTATTAAATGTATACATAACTATTCCTTAAAATGTTCCTATGAAGTACAGAAAAAGCTAATTATTACATGGTGCAATATACAGTTTGACTTTCTGGTGTCTTCTGATTCTAGAATTCCTTTACATATTTATCCCACAAGGACTGGAATTTAATAATCTGAGCTATAAAGTTTAGATCTCAGTCACTTCAGTTTATTTTAGTTAATGAACAACGGATAACCCTAAGAAGTCCTAAAGGGAAGGGGTTATGTCCATCTTCCCAGTTTTGATGATCTTTAACTATTGCTAAAAGGCCACATATTACACCACAGTTCTCTTACAAACATTTGGATTTTTGATCAAATATCATTCATTGTATCACAGTCAGAAATAAATGTGCTGCCTGTCCTCTTTTCTTAATTTGTTATATCTCTAGCATTTAGTTTCTTCTGTTGTATATATTTTAATAATCTTATAATAATGAGGAAACTTCCATGAAAATAATCTCCAGGGCAATGAAGTTGCCATCCTACTTGATTTTAAGATTTATTCATTATTATCATTATTAATATTAGGTAATTTGATTGATGCTGGTGTTTACAAACATTTTTGTTTATATTTGATATATATATTGTAAAATTGGGTTATATAATATACAGTACTCTAATAAAGCTGGATAAATTTGATATTCTTTATCTGTCATTCCTTGAAATAAATTGTATAGTGTCTTAAACTAAAATCCAATCATTGGATTCAAATTTAAAGGCATACATTAAGGAGTCAGTTAAAAGAGTTACATTTCAAGCAATGAAACCAATATGTAAAATTAGTACACTTTAGATTTAGCATTTAGTTTATATTTAATCCATAAACAAAATCAAGTGAATGTGCTATGGGAAAAAAGTACAAATCTATTTTTACTAGGGAACATTCTATATATATATATATATATATATATATATATATATATATATATATATATTTATGTATATCATTTCTAAATATTTTCAACTGAATATTTAAGTAATTAGAATGTGTTGGCTTTAAGAAACACCTATTAGTATAACTGTTAACAACCCACAACATTTTGTTATTAACCACTCATAATGCTTGCCCACCATTTTATTCACTTGCTACCCAGCGCCAAACAGCCTCCACAAAATAACAGAAATTAATAGCACACAACTTCTGTCAGCACTAAATGGCACAGTTACAGCTCATCACAAGAAAACATACATGCAATTATAACAAACTGGAAATACTAACAAACACTGAAACACTAAGACTAGGATTGAACAAAATCCTCACCTCCCACTCTAGTTGCCTTTTTTAATTTCTCCAAGTCTTTTGGGTTTCTAATACCATGGTGGGAATAGACCCCATTCCTAAGTCAAAGTCTGATTAAAGTTCATGAAATTAGATTTATTTCAGTCTTCGATGTCAGCCACAAGTGCTCTTCACAGCACCCACAATGTGCCCAGTAATGTTCTGCAATTTGTAGAGAGTTACATGTATTGGTAACATATCAAAATACGATTGTAGATTCTTTTTTATAAAACCTGTTGCTCCGCATTTATATCACGTTATCGAAAGATGAAAATAGCCCCAAAACATCTAAACATGAAAATATCGAACATTCAGAACTGCTAATTTTTTCCCATGGAAAAAATTTGCTGCTCCAAAACACATACACACAACACAAGCACATCAAACAAACAGCAACCACACACATACACTTAAATTCCTACATCTAACACTACACGAAACTAAACTTACACTGCTATCTATCCACTTACCTTAACCCAAACCCTAACCCTAAGGTCCGTCACTATTGCACACTCACCTAACCTGCACCCTATCCCTAACTCACTGAAACCTTCCCTAACCCTAAAGTCTGTCACTATCGCACACACGCCTAACCCGTGCCCTAACCCTAACTCACTTAACCCACCCCTAACTATAACGTACAAACAATCGCACACTTACCTGAACTCAACCTGTAACTTTCCACCACAGTGCTAAGAATAGCGAAGCCACAGAAACGGCCAATCGAATTTTTTCCCGAGGAAAGAATTCACTGTTCTGCAGCTTCACTATTCTTAGCGTTTGCTGAATAGTGTTCGATATCAGATCATTCAAAGTTTTAATACTTCAATGTTCTGATATAGACCCATTGCTCCTACTACTATTGGAACTGTCTGGGTATCTTTCTTCCACATTGCTCTTATTTCTGCCTGCAAATCCTGATATTTTAGAACTTTGTGTCTTTCTGTATGCAAGACACTGTAGTCACCGGGTGTAGTGATTTCAATGATCAATGCTACTTTTGTCTTCTTTTCATGGACCACTATCTCTGGTTTTCTCACATCTATCTTTTGGAATGCTGGTAATGGGTGATCCCATGTGATGTAGACATCATCATTTTCTATGATGCTTTGTGGATCATGTTTCCAGTGTCTTTCAGCCACTTCAATACCATAATGATTGCACAATTCCCAGTGCAACAGCCCTGCCACATTATTATGTCTTTCAGTATGCAGTCCTTCTGCTATTAGTATGTCACAACCAACAACAAGGTGTGTGACTGTTTCCAATTCTGTTTTATGAAAACTCATTTATCTGTTTTTCCCACATGTTCAATGGACTTTGTAAACCAATGTGTATGTAGCCCACTATCTTGTGCCACCAATATTAACCTTTAATCTTTTGGTTTGAATTTGCCTCTCCTTAACCATTCCTGCATTCGATCCTGATCAACATCAGGTTCTTCCAGGAGTTTTCTATACTTGCAGTTATATTTATGCATTTTCCACATTCCTTGCATTTTCATCTAATCCTTCACCTTATATTTTTTTTTTTGTTTTTTGACGCATTCAGTTGCCTGATTTTTATCTTCTTCAGGTTTGATTTCCATTCCCGCTTGACTCCGATATGCTTCTGCTAGACTAAGCAGGGAAGTCATCTTAGGTTTATTTTCCTCATGTTTCAAAACTTTTACTATGTTTAGGTCTTGTGCGGTCAGCAGATATGTCTGTACAGTCCCACAACTGCATATATATCCATGTAATGAATTTCAAGGAGGCACATGCCTTCTTTGGAATGTGGAAAGTATAATCTTGGTATGCACTGATTTTTATAAATCATTTGATGAGCATGAAGCATCCTTCTTGTTTTCCTGCCTAATCTATCCAACATCTGTAAGTTAGGACAGGAAGAGAAAATTGATTTATAGCATGAATTTTGTTGCTAGATGTCAATGCTGTTTTCAGAACTAATAAGTCTTCTAAAATATTCCTTACTAAGCTTTATTCGCATTTGTTCATGTTTTATTGTTGATTCTTCATCAGTTCCTAAATATTTATGCACTCCCTCTTGCTCAAGTTCTTTTGTATCACATTCTTGTCCCAAACTGATGTTTTCTTGGTGCTGCATCCTTCCTTTTTTAAAAGTTGCTGTTGCACATTTATCAAGACCAAATGACATTCTTATATCATCTAAAAAGTTTTGACTTCTCACAGTTGTGCTTTCAGTTCCTCATCTGATGACCTGTACAATTTTAAATGATCGACAAAGAGAAGATGAGAAATCTTTACACCTTGCTGTTTTCTAGGAGCCAAATTATAGCCATGGCCTAATCTGTTAAGTAAACAGCTTAATGTGTTAAAGGCAAGATAGAACAGTAGCAATGATAGGGAGTCACCCTGGAATATCCCCTTTGAATTTTTATCCCTGAAATAATAATGTGTCCTTTATCGTGGCTTATTTGCAAAGTGGTTTGCCATTGTTGCATGGCTACTGTAATGTAATCAATCAGTGTAGGGTATATCTTACACATTTTAAGCTCTCTTTTATACATGAATATGGGATACTGACAAATGCTTTTTTGTAGTCAATCTATGCCACACTTAGATTCTTCCCCTTTTTACAATTCTCCAATATGACTTTATTTAACAACAAATGAGCCTTTGTTCTATATGACTTTCTTTTATTGCCATTTTGTTATATTGCCATAATTGAGTTTTCTTTCTAAATGACTATAAACTCTCTTGGCATCAGTTCCATTATATAGTTTATACATTGTCAGAAGGCAAGTTATTAGTCTATAATTTTTAGGGTAGCTTGCAGGTTCATTCTTAAGTAGGAGCATTGTTTTTTCTGTTGTTAACTCAGCTGGTATCTGTTTGGGGTGTTCATATAAATAGTTCTTACTCAAGGCTAAATCTTTGTGTAAAGATGTTAATACTTTTAACCAGAAGTTAGGTACTGCATCTGGGCCTGGTGTTTTCCAATTAGAGGCTTCTCTTAACTTTGTTACAATCTCTCTGGCTGTTACTTCATCCCATTTCATATCCTGTACCTTTAAACTTCTTATTCTTTCTTTTACTTCTATCCATTTAGTATCTTTCTATGTATTACATGGTCTTCATAAATACTTCTCCAAAATGTATCTATTGCTTCTTCTTTCAGTGGTCTTTCAATTCTTTTTACCTTGCTTCCCAGTTCTCTATAAAACTTTCTTGTGTCATCAGTAAATTGCTTATTCTCTACTTTTCCTTTATATTTATCTGTGTATCTTCTAAGTAGTTCCTGCATGTGTTGATATTTTTAGTTTATTATTTGCAATAGTGCATGATAATTCCTGATCCATTATAATACTGCACATTGCTTTTATCACCTCTATCTTTCTAAGTATTTTTGTTGATCTATTCCCCCTTCTATACTCTTCTAACAGCGATACTTCTTGTCTTAATGGCTTTATCCAGGCTTAATCCAGGCCTTCTTTTTTGGAGAAGGTTCCCCTGCACCCCAGTGGCAGGAGTGTGCAGTTAGAACTTGTCTGATTGAAGACTACAGGAACAGGGCTCAGTTTTGAGATTTTTTTACTGGTTAATTGGGTAATTTGTTTAAAAGCCTTTTCTGATTGCTTGTAGTCATCTAAAGCTGTTTTAAGTGTATTTTTTACTGTTTGTAGTCATTTAAAGCTGTTTTAAGTGTATTTTTTACTGTTTTTGCCTTATCTTTAAAAAAATGTTTTACTTGTTTCCCACCTTTCTAAGCTAGTATAGTCCAGTTTTCAGGCTAGTGCTGAATTCAGGGCTGTGTTACAATTTTCTGAGTTGCCCATACCTTACTTGGATAGAGGGAGGTTTCTCTGTTCACCTGTGAGAGAGCGAGCTTTGAGCAGCCATCTGTCCCTGGAGGAGTGGTTCCAGCCCAGAAGTTAGTAGTTTATAGGCCATTTTGGGCTAACTTCTGTCTCTTTCATTTCCCTGCTATAAAAACCGTGTTTGCACGGTTTTACATGTCCGAACAATGCCGGTTAGCTAGGGCTAAATTTATCCTGGCTCCACCAAGTCTCCTCTTCAGTTTTTCCCTTGAAAGTAGTCTAACTCTCAACCTAAGCAGTTAAAAAGCATCCTGCAGTCCAGCACTTGCTCAGACCTAAAAGCAAGCACTAATATACCCCGACACTTGATTGTCCAGCAGGGCAAGGCTCATTATGCATCCCTCACCAACCAAATGACTAAGCAGCTCACCCTGCTATTCAGGCATGACCAAAGGGCAATTTCAGGTATACTCTCCAGTCCAGCTGGTGAACCTGGGTATCCTGAGGCAATGTTACAAGTGCCTCATGTACACAGACAACCCTCTCCTCCTACCACAAAACATTAACATATGCGAGAGATGCAATTATATAGCTAAATTGGAGGCTAAGCTCTCTCCACCCAAGACTGGAACAGGCAGTCATGAGAAGAAGGTTAAGACTTGCACCACACCTCTAGCCTCACATAGACATACTAAACCAGCACTGGCAAAAAATACACATAAATACACAAAATCATACTCGGAGGCTCTAAATAAAAACCTGCAAAAGCATCACAGACCTCCAAAGCAGACACCCAAAAAACCTGCACCTCCCGTCAAAAACCAGACAACACATAAAACACAAAATTGGTGTGCCACACAATCACAGCCTTTAAGATGAAATAACATACCTAACACACTAGTAATAGGCAACTCTATAGTCAGGCACACTGACGTCCCACTCACTAGGATGGACAAGGAGAAGGGTACTGTTAGCTGCCTGTTGGGAGCCAGAATCCGCCACATAACACAAGCACTCAGGTCACTCCAGAACAAGTGCAAATATGACTCTGTCATTGTTCATGTTGGTGTGAATGACCTGAGACGTACCTCCCTGGACTACATGAAAAAAGACATGAAAGAGCTCTCTGATCATGTAGCCCAGGCGGGTATGACCTGACCCTGATTAGCATCCTGCCCTCACCAAGAATGATACTGCAGTATAAAGAAAAAATGATCAATTTCAACAATTGGCTAAGCTTCTGGTGTCATTCAAAGGGGATCCAGTGTCTGTCAGCCTGGGATGACATGATCGACAAGTCTCGTTGCTTTGCAAGAGATGGCTTGCACGTGTTACCCCTAGGCTTTTGAATACTGGCCAAGGCTCTTGCTACCCCCATAGTGCCTTTTTTAGGCAAGGCTCAAAAGTCAAACCCACCTCTTTAAACAGCGCAAATAAAAAAAAGAGGGTTATGCTACTCAATGCCAGGAGTTTAAATCTCAAAATGCACATGCTCGAAGCACTCCTCAGTATGGAGAATGTCGACATCTGTGCAGTAACTGAAACTTGATTCAAGGCTCCACAGAGCACCCCAGCACTACTGGGCTACAACTCATACCACACATTTTGGCCACAGAATATGGACCGAAACACAAAAGGAGGGGGTGTATCCATATTCATCAAGGATACCTACACCTCCAAGGTTACTGGCACAGCATGATACCTTTGAGATCATCCATGTGCAACTAATATCAGGCAAATCTGAAATGCAAATTGTGGCCTGCTACAGATCAACCTCCATGACCCAAGACCACCACTCCGCCTTTCTGGAGACACTGGAAAACATGAAGGTCCTACCAAAGAGTCTATATCAAATAAACGAACGCTTAAAATGTCGAGTATGACAAGATTGACACAATTTAAGTGAAAGCTTATTTAACTGAAACACAAACTTACTGAAAATCAAAATATCGAATGATTTTGTTTGGCCAACACCTTCACCCTAGTGACGTAACAGGCTACAATGCATTAAACAAAAATAAACGTGTAAAGTGACTACCTACATTATAAATCTATCAACTACCTAAGAAGCTATCCTACCACTATACACACCCTAAATGTGAAATATCCACTGTGCAAAACATGAAACATAAATTATGTAGCAATAAACCATGACATTATCCCAAAGTGTGCTCGATGGTGAACATTAGAGTTAGCGTTACACTTTCAGAAGAATTGCAACAGCCCGAAGAAACTCCTGTGTAGTGTACTGATCTTTATGCTGTAGTACCTGCTGCAGTCTTTCACATTTCAAAATTGTTTTCCTTTTTTTAGGAGATGGAGGAGAAGCAGACTGTAAACGGAGTCTAGTCTCATTTACCCTGTTCTGCTCTCTAACAAGTAGAGATAACACAGACGAGATATCAGCAATACGCCATCCAAGTAAACATTGAATGCGTCTATGCCATCCCTCAACCTGATTTTGCGTTCGAGGTAGACAAAGTGCATTCAATTCAGATACATTCCAGAACGCAATACTGAACATAGGAGGGAATCTGGAAATAGCAGATAACCTAGTATTTTGCTTTCTAGGCCGACCCATGACATATGTATCTGAGAAGTAGGAAAGTAACTGTTTACCCTCATTAGGAAAAGATTCACTCAACTGTAAAAACACTGTTACTACATCATCTACTGCTAAAAATGACAAAGCGATCAGCTTTTTTACGTTTATTTGAAACATCACAGACCTTCCATACAATGTTGCTAGTCCTAAACTTTGTAACTTTCTCCAGATAGCTTGAGCGAAATGGAACAGACAACCCTTTGAATGTACACCAGGAAAGTTTTGTTTTATACTACGAATTGCTGCCATCTCAAAATCAGTTAAAATAAATCTAACTGAAACATTCACATTAGCCTCTCTTAACAACTCATTGAGACAGTCCCACATAACATTGTAGCATTTGAAGGATTTCTTTGACATCAAGCAGAATACTAATGGTACACACTTTGTATTTTCGCCAACTGTAATAAGTGCATGAATGCTATATAGTTGTCTGCACAATCTACCTCTTGTTAAAAACACACCATCCATCAACCACATAGGGGATTTACTTAAATCCATGAGGTTTTCAACAGTCGAAAATACTAAAACGTGTATCTTGTTTGCAAGGTCAGTCTTTCTTTTCTGCAGAAATTTACCTCCTTTTAGGGTACATTCACTTGGGTTTACAGTATCTAAAGTACTACTAGCAGTTACATAACTTCGCACTGCATAACGGCGGACCCTGTTTACTTGCTGTAACATTGATCGCCTTGTTGGAAATGAGGCTGTATACTCTGTAGATGTAGATGCACAAATGTCATCTACAACTAAAGCAGGGGTATCCCAACATGTACGAGCTGTTTCTTTTAATTTAACACAGGCAATATATCTTTCAACATCACAAGCATCAGAGGCATGATGATGCCCTGTACATTTTAATAGTACTTCACCGTGCATTTCTCTTTTAGTCACTGCACGCCCCTTACAACACTCTTTTAATTTATCCTTTCAACACCAGTACCTGCGATCTTTCATTACCTTTTCTAAGGTGTACAAATACCCATCTATATTAAACATATCTCTGCCTTTCTGAGACTTAACACACTCGTAGTACTCTCCTATGACACCTGGTGAAAAACATTTTGTGTTATTCATAATGTTCCGCTAATCTAAACCACCATGTTAACTAATGAGGTGTGCTTCTTTTATACTATCTTTGCAATTAGTGCGTTGTAAATTACTATCAAATGTCTTTGATTTGCAAAATGTAGCATTATATGTACTTTCATCTGTGAGCACAACCTGTAACTTTAACTTAAACTTACATATCTGCACGCGTATAGTTCTAACATTTATTTTGATTGTGTTACGGACTTACGTCAGACGTACCATGCTTCATGTTGGCCAAACATAATGTTTCGAAACTCTTAATTTAGATCATTTGAGAGGTCAATTAAATAAACGTTCACTTAAATTGTGTCGATCTTGTCATACTCGACATTTTAAGCATTCGTTTATTTAATATAGACCCCTACCGAACACCCTGATATTGGGCAATTTCAATTACCCTACCGTTAACTGGGAAAACTACTCAAGTACAAACTCCCAGGTCCAGCACTTCCTGGAATTTATCAACTCAAATGCCCTGGATCAGCTGGTAAACTCCCCTACCAGAGGTGAAAACATATTGGACCTGGTCATCACCAACATAGGCGACAGGTGTTCCACACCAGAGGTCAACCGTCACTGGTTAGATCAGACCATAAACTAATCACTCTGGATGTCCACAACACACCACCACCTCCAACCAAGGAAACCACAGTGAAAAACTTTTCTATAGCAAACTTCACCTTACTTAAGACAGAGGTGGTGGTAAGTTTCACAGCCCCCCATGCTAAAGGATAACAGTGTCCAAGATGCAGGAACCTTTACAAATGCACTCTATGAGCACCTACAAGGATGCATGGATCATGCCATCCCTAGCAAAACCAAGACCCACTCCCCTAAGAGAAGGAAACCAGTCTGGTGGACCCCAGCCATAAACAGGCTATACAACAGAAGGAGGAAACTAGTTCTTAAAAAAAGCAAATCCCAAGAAGGAAAGACATCCCTGATCAGTATCAGTAAGAAACTAAGGTCCCTTATAAAATCCCCCAAGGCTAACTTCGAAAGAAAAATAGCTGAGGATTCGAAAGATAACCACAAAGCCTTCTTTAGCTATGTCAAGAATCTAAGTGGCAACTCGCAGATATGCTCTGAGCTAGTGCAAAATAGCACAAAATATACTGAACCCACTGATATTGCCAACATCCTGGTAGATAGATTCAGTGCAAACTTCAACCCCCTCCCACCCTCAAAAGGACCCACAACAATACCAAAAAAGTGTAGCGTCCCAGAAATCACAGATGCACAGGTGAAAACAGCCCTTTCAAAAGCCAAAAGCACAGCGTCAATGGGGCCAGATGGTGTCCCAGGCTGCATCTTGCATGAACTACAGAACGAACTAACCCCCCACCTAAACACACTGTTCAACCTTAGCCTCTCCACAGGCTACATGCCCATAGAATGGCGCACAGCAACAGTTATTCCACTCCACATAGAGGGGCCACAACTGACCCTGGTAACTATCACCCCATGAGCCTGACTAGGCTGATCTGCAAGGCTATGGAGTGCATCATCATGGAACTCATTAACAAAGACATTGGGAACCTCCAAACACTTGACCCGACCCAGTTCGGCTTTGTTAAGGGCAGATCATGCCTACTAAACCTGGTTGACTTCTTTGAGACAGTCCCCAAGGCCATAGATGAGGGGAAGGTAGTTCATACAGCCTACCTTGACCTCGCCAAGGCTTTTGACACCATTCCCCACTCGGGAATTATAGAAAAACTCACCAGCCTGAAAATAAACCCCTATGTCATGAGATGGGTTGCCAACTGGCTTACAGACAGAACTCACACGGTAAGAATAGCGGTCTCCAGGTCCGACTCTAAACCTGTCACAAGTGGTGTCCCATAAGGCTTGGTCCTGGGACCCCTGCTGTTCAGCATATACTTCTCAGAAGTACAGGCAAATACAGGAGGACTATGGCTAACCAAGTTCGCCGATGACTGCAAACTGGGAGTCATAATGGACTCTCCGGCTGACACGGATATTCTCCAAAAGGGCCTTACTGAGACGGACACCTGGTGTCAAAGTCATGGTCTCAAGCTAAATGCCAAAAAATGCATAGTCATCACGTCTGGGAAAAATAAAACACCCATGAATTACCACATAGGTGGCAGTCCCCTTAATACAGAAGAGGTAACAAGAGATCTGGGGACCCAGGTAGATAGTAATCTCTCCTTTGACAATCATATTGCCAAAGTAGTTAGGAAATCCTTCTATGTATCCCATCTAATTACTAAAGGGTTCGCATCTAGAAATAAAGAGGTTATAGTGCCCCTCTACTCGTCACTCATAAGACCCATCATAGATTACAATGCCCCATTTGGGATGTACCTCACAAGACACTTCCAATAGCTGGAAAGACCACAAAAGTACCTCACCAAGAGGATTACTGGCCTCAAACATATGTCCTATGCAGACCGACTGGAAAAAATCCAGCTGTACTCAGTCACATATCGCTTACTCAGAGGTGATCTCTGCCTGACTTACAAAGCCATGTCCAACTCAGAACTGATGGACATGCTCCACCTAAAGAAATCCAAGTCACTGCAAACCACTTGCTCTAGTGAGCTAAACTTCACCACAACAATAAATAGAACATGCTGGAGGGATAGATTCCTGTCACAGAGACCCCCCCATGCTTTGGAACAAAATTCCTAACTACATTAGGCAGAGCCCCTCACTAACACTCTTCAAGAGAAACCTTGACGAGTGGATGGGTAACAGAAAATACATCCCTGGGATCACTTCATTGGCTCTTCTTGACAGAGGCTCAGTTAATTAATCAATGGGGTGTCGAAAGCTGACACACTCTGGCTAGGCTTATAAATGCCCTCAGGCAGATAGCCTAGTACCTACCTATGAACCTATGAACCTATATTTATAGTTTTCTCTATTCTATACTTCCATGATGGTATTCGTTTTCTCCCCGTCCTTTCCCTTACTACCCTGTGTTCTTGTAGTAGAATTTTATCTGCACAGTAATATCTCCTGTTTACTTCTGTTATATTGCATGAATCTTTATGGACAGTCCTAATTGCTGTGTTCATTTGTTTTATCAATATTCCAAGTTTTGGGGTTTTATTGACCTTCTGCAGTCTATTTCTTTCATTGATCTTCATATGTCTATTAAATCAAGCAACTCTTCTCTTAGCTCATTTTCTTCTAAATTGAGGGCAAATTTTTTTGCCCTCCATTTCCTGTGGGCATTCTATAGAAAGTTCTATAGAAAGTTATATCTTTATGATGTTATTTTTTTATTCTGAAATTTTCCATATCTGGATGCCTTTGCCTGTATTTGTCTTTGAATATCTTTGGGGCTGCCTTTTTTGTATTGATTAATTTAACCTTTGACTTTGCACAGATATTACACCATATCAAATCTCTCTTTCTTTCCCATGTCCATATTTCTTTTTTATACTTTTCAAAAATCTGTAGGTATTGTTGTTTATAGTTTCTCACCAGATGCTTCTTTTTCCAAACAGATCAAAGTTTCTTGGTCGATATAATGTTTTTCACAAATTTGTTGTATTACTGAACACAAATTTTTATTTGAAGCTTCTGACAGCTTCTCTTGTGGAAGTATTTTTCTTTCCTCTAATTTCTCTCTTAATCCTTTTGTATATCTTGTGTCTGGAAATCCTGGGCTTTTTTGCATAATAATAGCAATACATAATTTCTGTCTTATCCTCAATAGTCCACTCTACAGTCTTTATGGCTCTTCTTTTGCCTATCAGATTTTGTGTTTTTTGTAGACTACTACTTCTTTCTACAACAGGGGGGCATAATTTTTGTGGACTGTTACTTCCTTCTACAACAGGGGGGCCAATGTGGGTTGATCATTTAGCACGACGGCAAGAAAATGTATGTCCACAATGGCATATACCTCATTTTGTTGGCTTATTACTATTTCTCTGATTTGAACACTAGTGCTGTCAGACATGATGTTGTAGTGCTCTCCCTAGGGGCCTATGCATTGAACAATGCAAAAGCACCCCTATATGCACACGTATGCATATTCAGGCACCAGTTTGCATACACACACACACACACACACACACACACACACACACACACACACACACACACACACACACACAGACACAGACACCACTATCAACAATCAAGCCACCCCCACACTCGATCACAATCACAGAAGCACTCAGCCATACACTTATATGCACAAAATCAACAGAGACACACACAAATCTATACTCTTAATTATCTACCTCACTAACCAAGTGTGACTGCCTGGGCAGGCATACACATACTGACACAAACATAGATAAATACACACGCGCACACACACACACACACACAC
The DNA here is from genome assembly GCF_019279795.1 of Protopterus annectens. Taxonomy (NCBI): domain Eukaryota; kingdom Metazoa; phylum Chordata; order Ceratodontiformes; family Protopteridae; genus Protopterus; species Protopterus annectens. The sequence continues at coordinate 1,579,730,262 of NC_056733.1, read as the reverse complement.
ACACACACACACACACACACACACACACACACACACACACACACACACACACACACACACACACACACACACACACACACACACACACACACACACACACACACACACACACACACACACCACTATCAACAATCAAGCCACCCTCACACTCGATCACAACCATAGAAGTACTCAGCCATACACTTATATGCACAAAATCAACAGCGACACACACAAATCTATACTCAATTATTTACCTCACTAACCAAGTGTGACTGCCTGGGCAGGCATACACATACTGACACAAACATAGATAAATACACACACACACACACACACACATGCATTCCTGCAGCCTCATTCATGTTTGTACAGATAAGCACACACACGCACCAATCTGCATGCAGACACGCGAGCGGCGTACATACACACACACACACACACACACACACACACACACACACACACACACACACACACACACACACACACACACACTCACATACAAATTAACTCCACTCTAGCCCCATGTCTTTGTTGAACATAACTATAACAAAACTACTCCCATAGGAGTGAATGGCTCACTGCTATGATTTTGCATTGGTCACTTTTTCTTCCTAGAGCAAAATGTCTACTTGGACAAGCTGATCAGGAGTCATGGACATTTCCAGGGGAAAACACATGACTAATGAGCATTATTTACTGCAGACTGTAGCATTATCATGCAGCTTCTCCTTCAAGACCACTCTCTGTTCTGAGAGCCCTACAAGGATAATTCAAAAAGCTTAGCTTGAGGTGGAAGTTTTTTGGAAGACTTTCCAAATCCCACAGTAAGTGTTACTTTTCATGGCACTTCTGTTACTACACATTTTTTTCAATCAAATGTCCCTAGACCTATGAGTAAAATATAACTTATTTTTTTTGTTTCATGAATATTCTTCTGTACTTTTAAAAAGACAATTAACTTAATCATTGACTGACTTATCAGAACTTGTATTCCTTTAAAATGCTTCACTTACACAGCTGTAGTCAAACACTGCCCCTGTCTATAAATGCCGTGTAGTCCCACAGGATGTGTAGTTGCAAGTAATCAATACTGCTGCTGTATATAGAGAGAGATCATGCTCCGGGATGTATAAGTAGGATTTTTTCTTGGACCAGTAATTATATTTCAGACATGTTTTCTTTTGATTCCCTGGTATAACATATCTTCACCTATTTCTGCTATAGTTTGCTCTGTAGTAGTTTTGATCCACACTGTTGTGACACTACTACCAGAACATCTATATTAACACATCCTTCTTAGTATGTTTTGCCTATAGTTATGCTGTCTGTCCTCACAAGGGTCATAAGTGATCCTTCTCCATCTGTACTGTTACTGTATCTCTGCCTTTCCTTCCACAATGTTTCTGTTTGTTTTTGTGGCTTATACTGTCCTAAAATAAGAGGAGCAATCCCAGTTTTACAATTCAAGATCTATTAGGACCTCCTAATGGACTCCATCATTCTTTTTCAATGAGAAAAGTCTCTAATGTTCTGATAAATTTAGTTCAGTTTATTTATAGCTTGACAAACCATAACTCAGTCATTGAATTACACATCATTTTTCTACAGCTGGAGAAAACACAATTATTGAAGCTAAAATGAGCTTATTTTATTAAGATTTACTTTTGCCATTTTTGTGTTGCATAGTGCTTCCTCAGTACTTCTCAGGTTTAAATATCTCACCGCAAAACCACCATATTTTGAGAATAGATTAATTTATAGTTTGAGGTAATCCTTGTCAAACATTGTTCATTTCTGGGAATCTGGAGAGAATCCAACTTTGGTGGTACAGTTCATCTTATAAAGTTCCTGGACCTCAAGCCACTTTCCTCATATTGTGCTATGCATTTCTAGGAAATGGTGTAATGCTTCTCCCTTATTGAACATTTGAAGTGTATTATAGCAATAACCCACGCCTGGGTGTGGGTAATGCTGGATTTACCCACGGTTGGCGTGGTTTGGTCCCGAGGGCGAAACAAAGACAACCGTGGGTAAATCCAGCATTACCCACACCCAGAAGTGGGTTATTGCTATTATACAATGACATTATTTAAGAAAAGAAATAATTACTTTTCTTAAATAATGGCATTGTATAATGCCTCTTTGCTGCCCTTCCGCAGCTGTCTGGTGTTCCGCGGCAGTTCTGATGTACTGCGCATGCCTATGAAGTACATCAGAGCTGTGGGCAAAAGCAACGGAGAACGCAAGATCTCCATTGCTTTTAACTGTCTCGCTATGTTAAATGGGTTTAACATTGCGAGAGTTTTAAAATAAGCAACGGAGATCTCCGTTGCTTATTTTAAAGCTGTCGCGCTATGTTAAACTCATTTAACATAGCGAGACAGGTTTAAAAAAAAAGCAACGGAGATCGCAAGTTCTCCGTTGCTTTTTACACACTGTGTCGCTATGTTAAAGGAGTTTAACATAGCGAGACAGCTTTAAAAAAAGCAACGGAGATCTCCGTTGCTTTTTTTAAATTGTCGCTATGTTAAACTCTTTTAACATAGCGAGACAGTGTTTTATACTAACGGAAAAAGTCCAGGCGACCAGACCTTTTTCCGTTAGTATATTGAGGGATTTACAACGGGCACGCTGGTTGGGCTGGCCAATCAGCGTGCACGTTTTAGAGTAGGCATTGTATAATTCATCTGTTATACAAGGTTGAAAAGCAATAATACAGTTTGTTAAATAGCTTTTAATGGCTGATCATTTGTTGTTTACCTTGAATATACTGAAGTTTCTATTGGCTGCTTTATAGACTTCATGTTGTTATCGCTTACATCAGATTATGGTTATGTCACTCAATGCTTATCCTGTTTTGTTTTTCTTCAGTTAGTCCTTGGCATTGGCCCTCGATCTGTAACAGGTTTGGCTAAGCAGCACTGGGGTTTGTTACACTACAAGGGACTTGAGCAACATTTTATAACCTATGTAGGATATAACCCATATTGTTTTAGGCTAATCCAGCAGTGATGATTCAGACATCTACTGTTATTGTAGGTTTGCGTGCACAAATGCACTTTCTTGACATTTGGAAGTATTATCTTAGCACGAATGATATTAGGGCATCCCTTCTTAAAGGCATTGTTTTCACTATTCCATGTGAAACTGACGATATTAAGACAGTCAGAAGGAGAGCTGGTCTTTCATTTCCTGAAGTGCTGACCCTAGGGCAAAGGACACTTCGTAAATAATTTAATTTTCCCTCATTATGCCTGACAGAGTGAGTACTACAGGAAATAATGGAACTCCTGAGGTATCTGGGCCTTCTCATCCTAGAAGGTCCAATATTTCCCTGTAATGCTGAATAGGAATGTTTTATTGTACTTAGAAAATGGGCCATTATATTTTTGTGTGTTATCTTATTAGTATATTTTATTATCTTTTTATTTTGATGCAAAATAGTTCCTCTATCTAATCTTTGAAAAATGAAGTATTTTCCTCTGAAATATAAATGTTATATAAAAAATTGAACAGAAAAGTTTATACACACTATTCAGCAGATGCACAAGTTCACACACACACACACACACACACACACACACACACACACACACACACACACACACACACACATCCACATTCATACCATCAGAAGCACATATATGCACACAAATGTGGACATTATATTGTGTGTGTGTGTGTGTGTGTGTGTGTGTGTGTGTGTGTGTGTGTGTGTGTGTGTGTGTGTGTGTGTGTGTGTGTGTAATATTAAACCTATAAAATACTTGGTACATGTATTTTACTGTATATTTCCCTTTATGTAGTTTACAAATGTTCTTTTTTAATTTTATGCAAGATTTTATCATGTCGTCTTACTTGTTCTCTTTCACATTGTACTCATCTCTGTTTTTTTTTATTATCTACAGTTTTGATAAGGTAAATTTATTACTTATAGATTGCTGATTTTCATTTTCAAATTTCTTTTCTAATGTTGCTGTTACTGAAGGGAGAAAAATGGAGGTTTGAAGTGCTGTTTTCTGGAAAGGCTTACAGATTATCATAAGCATGTGATCTTATTCATTTGCATGACATATTAATTCAACTCTGTGCCATGTTGACTATCCGGTTTAGTTTAATTATTCTTTAATCCCACTTTATAATGAAAATTCACTGTTGCGAGTCATTTAGTTTAACGGATTTGGCATAGCATTTTTTTCTAACATAAGCTTTAGAGAGCCCATGTCACTGCCAGAGGTGGAAGTATCCTTTGGCAGTCTCTCTACCTGCATGGTGAGACTCAGAAAAGATAGAGTCCTTTATCATTAGCCAAAACTACTTTACATTTTTCAGTAATTATAATTTGTCAGCTATGTGGTTCTCCAACTTCCTTAGAAATAAACCATTTCATGTGAAACTCCAGTACTGTCTCTCAACCTCTAGTAATTTTACTTAGACACGCCACAGAGTTGTGAACTTGATCCCCATACTTTTATTCCTATTCATTGATTACTTCCCCATTTATACCTTGTCCACACAAACATGATTATATAAAGTGATGACCTTTTACTACTTTGGTTTTCAACATATTAGGACAGGAGGACTTCCTTAGTGTCTTCAACTGGTTCTTCAAAAGCAAATGTGCAGTTAACTCATAAAAAAACAATGATTTCCAGTACCACCCAAAGGCTTGCTAATTCCCAAACTCTCCACATTCTGGACCTCATATACTCTGTGTAATGCACCACATTAATTTACAATGTATACATCATAGGTATTCTAGAAAAAGTACTTTAACAACTCAGACTCTCTTACTGTACCTCCAAACTACTCACACCCAAAGCCAAGTACACAGTAGGCAAAACGGTTCTCATCCCAACATCAGAATATACACTTCCTCTTATAGCCATAAGCAACTCCAGCTGCAAAATATATTAAACAGAATCCTCTACTTTGTACATCTCTCAGGTTGCAGACCACCTTAGTGTGAGCTACAAAACTTCAGAAATACTCTCCCAAAAATCTAAGGGCTGCTCTTCTTTTCTCTGTCACTTTATAAAAGCTCTTCCTAAAGTTTTAACCCCCACCCCCACCAATTGTGGCTAAAATTTGAAAATCTCATCTTTCCATAATAATAACTATACTGCAATAAGTTTTTTGTGACCCCCCCCATTTATTCTAAGCGCTGCAGAGTGAGCCTTCCAAAATTTGACCCAGCAGTCTTTAAGTCACTTCTTGCTGAGTCTTACTTCACTTCTACCTAAACAACTCCATGAGTACAAAAGCTTCAACCCCCTCCCAGACTGCCTTCGGCTTCATTTGTTAATCCCATTATGGGTACTCCCCTCTCTGTTCCTGTCATATCACTTCCTCCTGTCGCCATATGCCACTCAAGCCTCACTCATCTTTACTAACCTAGACTTATTTCTCTGCTTTTCTGTCATTCTGAACCCTGTAGAATGACTAGCCTTGAATCAATGCAAACCACTCCTGAGCAAATAATTACCTCATAGTATCAATGCTGTTGATGTTATTGTCAACCAGCATTAAAAATTATCAGGCACAAGTATGTATATTGCAGACTATTGCCTGCATTTTATAACAAGCAAAAGTAAATATTTCTGTTGTAATTAACTGGAGAAAAATAAAATTTGGTATCCATCCTGCCAATTGGCCCATACCATGGCTGAAAATGTCATTTAACCAGCTCATTCACCTATTTAGAAAGTATGAAGCAAATAAATAAAGAAAATAAAATAAAAACATCAGATAAAGTATTGAGATGCAGTCATACTCTAACCTGACCAAGTACAACTGTTTTCTTTAACAAATATTTACTTACTTATTTATATTTGTTAACTGTTTGAGTGGGCTGGTCACAGAAAACTTTTCAGCCGTGACCTAGCCTAATGGGCAGTTACAGCGAGTTTAAAAGGCAGACACAAAATGTGGAAAGGACAAATACATTCAAAAAAACTTGTGTTAATGTTTGAGATACAAATACATTCAGGAATACAAAAGATAGATCAGTAATAGTTCTTGACAGTAGCATAAAAAATCAAATCAAACATTGGGTTGCAGATATAAGTATATAGTCTTGGGTAACTAAGTTAACTGTTATTTCATTATCTGTGGTAAGAAGCAATGAGCAGCTATAAGTTATAATGGGGGGAACTGTATAGGGCAATTGTCAACCACAGGAAGAATTTTGGGGAGTTTCAACAATTGCACAAGCTGGTGAGCATTATATCTACCAATGAGGAGGTTAAAGTGAGCAAACTGACCCTATATTAGGAGCAGATCTAAAGGAAAGGGTTTAATCAGTTACTAGAATAGTAAAGCTATTTCATGTGGGCCATTGAGTCATGCACTCAAGAAAGCAGGAATAGTTTGGGAGAGAATAAGGAGGCAATCGGTAGACAGAATATTATAATAAACCAGTTGCCACAAGGGATACTTTTTTTTCACATGTGAGTGGCATCTTGTCTTAGCCACATTTCAGAGTAAGGATTATGGGTCCAAACACATGTTTCGAGTTGCTTGATTCTGTTACTTATAGTTCAGGCACTGATATAACAATTGTTGAGATATTTAGTAGAAGAGTGATTGAATGCCTGTTTTGATTTGGGGTGAAAGAAATAGGAAGCATAGGCTGAGTTCCAAGCCTCCTGAAAGTAGGATACACTGATCTGAGAAGTTAAGCATAATTGAGAAGGAGAAAATATACTGAGGGGGGGGCATGCCTGAGATATATGACTGAGGTTAAAGGCCAACGTTATTTAGACAGTGATACTTACAAGAAGATAGCGATTAGTGAAGACTGATTTTCTAGTGATAAAGGGAATGTTTAATGTACACAGTGAGTGAGGTTAATCATGGGAGTATTTAAAGAGGTAAGTAGATGTTAATGTGCAGGAGGAGAATGTTTAGGGGAGTGAGTAACTGACAACAGGTCTCACACTATAGTTAGGTATGAGGAAGGAGATAAAGGCAGAAAAGGGGAAATACCTTAATGTGGACATGGCAACAGATAGCAGTACTACACAGATAAACAATACATAAGAGGGAGAGAGTAAGATGTGGATAAAAGATGATGGGTTTATTTATTTATTTATTTATTCATTACAGTTTGATGACCAGGATAATCCAGTGGGCCTGGAAGAGCCCATTTTCAGTGAAGGCCTGGAGAAAAAAGCTCCGCAGAAGTAGACAACTATATAAATTTATACAAAAGTTATAAGGTAGTAGAACAGTGGAAGCATACAAAGGATAATATGCAGTTAGTTAAAGGAAAAAGACAATGACATTTCTACTTCTAGGTAATGAATTACTAAAAATTGTGATTCGTATAGTCAAAACATTATTTGCAGAGTGTAGGCCCATGCATAGTGGAGGCCCAGGGAGGGAGAAAAAGCTCAACAGAATATGGACAATTAAAACAAAAGTTATACAAAGTTATTAAGTAGTAGAACAGTGGAAGCATACAAGGATAATATGCAGTTAGTTAAAGAAAAAAATGACATTTCTAATTCAAAGTAATGAGATACAAAAAATGAGATTCATATAGTCAAAACATTATTTACAAAGTATAGGCACTTCAGATGAAACATGTATATGAACATTATGTGCAAATAAAAAACAAGTTTTTCTTTTTTTTAAGTCCAAATTAGAAATATGAGGGGAGGACAGAGAGAAGAAGGAGAGGTGGGAGAGGTAAATGATGGTTTATAGTGGAGAAAGGAGTGGGTTAGGAGGAGTTTATGTTGTACAGAGTAGGAGAAGGAGTAGAGGCAAGGGTAATAGAGCACTGTGGTAGATGGTTAAGGTTTATAGTGCTTGGTATTTGGTATTGAGGAGTTTATGTGGTAGTGGTACAGGAACATTCCCACTTTGAAATGAGGTGTGACTGAAGAAGAGTTTTGAAGTTAGAGTGGCTTTGAATATTTCGAAGGGAGGCAGGAAGAGAATTCCAGAGTTTGGCTAAGGAGCAGGATAATAGTAGGTGGCCAGGGGGTCAAAAGGGTTTGCATATGTTTAGAAGATTGCAGTTTTCTGATGTAAGTGAATGGTTGGGAATATAGAGGGTTTAAGAGGTGGACAGAGAGAGACAACTAGAGGGTTTGAATGTGAGCTTGTGAGCAGTAGAAAGTTTGAGGAGTTTGAAGTAATTAGGAATTTTGAACCATTGCAGAGAATGGAGAGGGAGAGACAGTGATGAGATGAGTTTCTGGAGTTGGTGGCAAATCTGGAGATTTTATTGTAACAGGCTTCCAGCCTGGCCTGTAAGGCTAGCTGAAGATTAGTGAATATGTGGGGGCACCATACATAAGAGAGGGTAAAAGATAAGTAGAGGTAAGGATGTGTCCGGTGGAGGTGGTGAGGTACCGATTGTGTCTATACCTGAGACCTAGTTTTGATGAGTTTCTCTGATGTTAGTTTGGATATGGATGTCAAATTTTAGATTTTCATCAATTATGACACCGAGCAGTTTGGTATGTGATGTCATTTCTATGGGGCTATTATTTTGAGCAGTTACTGTAAAAGTGTTTTAGTATATTGGTGTTTTTGGATGGGGAGAAGATCATTAACTTTGTTTTGCTGGCATATAAGGCAGGGTGATTACTATGCATCCATGCTTCAGTATTAGAGAAGGCTAGCTGAGTTTTGAGAAGAAGGTCAGAAGGGGTGTCTGCTGAAGAAATGATAGTCGAATCATCAGCATATTGAATTAGTTTGGGATCAGAGGCATGACAGGTAGAATATTTATTATTTTTATCTAATATTTAGAAGAGGAACCGGATAATGGAAACTGCTAAAGCTAGGAAGCAGACATGACAGGTAGACAAGGCTGGGAGATATTATAAAATTAGTAGAGGGTATCATATTTAGATGGTCATGTGACAGGATTACTAAAATGTGGGGAGTGTTTCTGAACTATTGTTATATAGATAGGTCTGAAATTGGTGGTTGGCAGTAAATTAGCTGAAGACAGGCTTTTTTGTGTATATGTATGTGTGTGTATATGTGCATGTGTATGTGTGTTTGCACAGTAAGGAGGAGTATAACGGAAAGCTTTATGTCAATATAGTGTAATTTAGGATTACATAACCAACCAGTGCAGTGATTACTGTAAGATTTGATGGTATAGATCTATTACGTAAAAGTCTTAATAAAAGTTAAAAAAAATATTATATTGTATCACGTTAGAAAAAAAGTTTGAAGAGAGCGTGTGGCCAGGTAAGGACAGAGAAGAGAAGGAGATGTACAGAAGTGAGTGAAGTGGAACTAAAAAATGAGAAGTGGGTAATAGTAGGTATTTTAGATGAAATCCACAAAAGCCCATTAAGGATTATAACTGTCACCTGTCTTGTTGTGTGGTATAAAGGATTAGTGAGGAAACACTAAGGTACAGGGATTAATAAGTGGAAACAAGAGAATGGGAGTAAATACTAAAGAGAAACGGGTTGCTTATTAGTATGTGATACAAACTACAGCTGGTGTGGCAGAGGTAAAGTCAGAGGAGTTGGGAAAAGGCTTTACATTTTAATGTGAGGAACAGGGCTACTTGATTCATTATTTAAATGTGGTCTGTAAGGTTAAACTATAGGCATATGAGTGCCTGTTTTTTCTAAAGTGTAGCCCAGCAAAAGATCTGAGCACATTCTTAGAAAGCTATGCTGTCACTATTTCCAAAACCACTGCAAAGTGACCATTAAAACTGCAATTTATTTTTTTAGTCTAAAATTAAAATAGCATGCAATTAGAATATGATTTTTCTTTTAAGGTGCTCTCCACATAGAAATACATTTTTTTTAAATAACTGAGACAAAAAATACATTTTCTAATATTTAATTTTAAGCTCACGACTCATGCTAACCTATGGTATTGCATGATATGATTGTGATGAAAGACAAATCGAACCTAAGGTCCCTAATGGCACTTTGTTTTCTCAGTCTATTCCATAGAGTCACTACTCTAAAAGTTTTGCTTTTATTTATAAGGAGTGTGTGCATGTTTTCTCTTTTTGTTACTGTAATATGCATACTGAGAAAATGAGTGCTTTAAAGATACAGGGTTTCAGTCAACCTAGCAACAGAGAAGAAGCATAAAAACAGAATTTGATGATGAGGTCTGGATTCTTGTCTAATCTCGGACTCTTAGTACTTTCTCATCTTGAAATCACATTGGTATATTGTACTTTTCATTTTAAATATATAACAACAACGGAGTTATTGAACCTATTCTAACAGTGAAATAAAATTGCATACTATCAATGTTCTTGAGATCTTATGGCCAAGCTGATTAACCTAACTCAGTGCTGACTATAAAAACAAATAATTGCGTTTCTCTGTCTTTTTTAGGTAGATTCCAACTTAGTGACCCTTTTCCTCATGACCTTGTAGCAATATTTATATTTTTCTCCTTAACCCATAAGAAGGCACTTTTTGTTTCATGGATGCAAAAAAAATGTTTCCTGCTTTCTCTAGATATGTAGCCTTTCCAAAAAAGTTTGCAAAAACCACAAAACTCTCACTCCCTCACACTGTCAACTTTCTATCTTCTCTGTAAATCCAAAGTTAAAGGTACTAATAAAATATGTGCAAGGTTTCAGAAGCCTTACAGATGCAAAGCATTAAAAGCCTTGCCAGGCAACATCCTGTTATTGCAATCAGTACAGAAAAACTCCTCCATGTTTCTCAGAGGCTTTATCAGAGGCATGTTCCTATGAAACTTTTCAGTAAGACATTCTGACAGCCCTTCAGACATCAGTTGATATCCATTTATCTTCCAGCACTTCCTGTTTTTACACGATTATTAATGGCTCATCAAGATTTTCTGAAGATTAGGGAATTTATCCACTGGAACCAGATTTTCTTAATGTAACACAGAAAAACTTGGTTTCATACAGAATAAACTAAGAGAAATACTACAAAACTACTTTTATTAATCAGCTAGTAAGACACATAGCTCATACATCACAGCAAACATTGTTAATGAGCTGAGCATATTCAATCTGAATTTATTTCTGATGAATAAATATACTGCATATCACAAAAAGATAATGTTAAGAAAAAATCATTTAATGTAACTGTGGTATGTAGGGAAATATGTTGGCCAAAGACGTTAAACATAAAGAGTGTGAGCACAAAGAGAATTTGTTTTATTTCTGGTCAACATCTTCTAAGATATAGCATCAATTATGCTTCACTAGTTTGTTATTTTTAAATGTATCACTCACTTTCCCTGATACAGTATTTTTTATTGTCTTAGACATTTGCCTATTGATAAAAGTACTCATGTCTGTCCAGCAAATGGATTGGTGCCTGATCCTATAATTTTTTAGGACAACCCAGGCAGCTAGCCAATTAGTGTTGCATGCAACTTAGGCGTGATTGCCTTGCAATACCTTAACACATTAAAATAATTATTGTAAAAGCACTTATAATTTATTTTTGCATTTCTGTTCACTGCCTTTTGTCTTTAGTTAGCAATAGTGGAGATTTTCTTAACACACATCCTTTGGAAAGCCACAAAGGCATGTAATCTGGCCTGTTCTCATGCCAGTGGTATGTGTCCAAGTGCTGTGAACAACACATTATTAGAAGAATGAAATTACAGATGCAGAAGAGAATAGATTGTTCTGTTAGAGCTTCTTTATCACTGCATTTTAGAGTACTGCATTGTCAAGGACTAATGAAATCTGCATCAAAAGCAGTGGTGTAGATGACATGTTCCTGGACAACTCACCAAGGGTAAAGCAGGCCCAATACCCAGATCTCTAAACTTCTTTGCTTAACAATTCTGGAAAAAGCCAAAGATAATGGGGTGGGACAGACAAAGTCCCAAAATTAGGGAACATCTTAAATATTACTTTAATTCAGTTAAAGTGTTAATATAACAAGAAGTTTTTCATCATCATGCACACATTTTCTGAACAATAATACATATGTCTGGCATGACTTACAGACTAGAATCCTGAGTTATTTACCAGAAAAGTCAAACATAATATGAGGGACAAAGCAAAAATATGAGGCAAAATGAGGACATTCTGCAAAAGTCAAGGGCAGTTGAGAGATGTCCACACAGCAACTGCAAAGTCATTTGTTATTGATAACATGGTGTACAATAGATGACAATCTATCAAAAATTGCAGATCTGTGGCAGTAAATGTAAAGATCAGGCTATGATATAATTCATAAAAGTAGGTTATGGTTTACAAAAATGGGATATACAAGGTATAAGGAAGTCATGCCTAGTTACAATATACCAGTGCAAAAAATAATAGATAAAACCAACTAAGAGGTTTGAAGGAAGTGCCCATCTCTTATTTTTTGACAGGAATGAAAAAGTTATATAAGTAAAGTGAAAAGATATGGGACTTTATCATGAAATATTAGAGAAGGGCTATGTATACTTACTGTGGAAAAGAATATATATATGTGCCACTATTCTTTGGCAGAATACTTCAGAGAACATGAGTGCAAAGCTACTGCACAACCAGTAAGCCTTTACTGATGTTTATCGCATGATGAGAGACAAGCCATCATTGGTGTGACAGACCAGCTGATTACTGACAGCTACATGGCAAGCAAATTCATTGTGCATAGTCTGTGCCATGTGGTCCAAGTTCCCATAGGATGACATTGGAAGCCTGTCAAACGGAGCACTGAGTGTCAGCCATTGTCTACATCCTGGTCTTCTGAACATCTGAACCTCCAGCAAGGGCTGTTACATATATTTTCCTCGCATTTGCTTTATAAATTACAGCTGTGGTCTTTAGAAGTCCTAGCAGTAGTAGAGAAAAACATACTTTTTACTGACACATCAGGTCAGTTGACCAACCATATAGGCATTTCCAGAATATCAGAACCCATATGGCAATTAAATATGCCTGTTCATGAGATTACCTCTCAGCATATTTTCAAGATGTACATTTTGATTTCTTGCCACCAAATAAAAATGTTATTTCTTTTTTTATCGAAGCTTTAAAATAAAAATGTTCTGACATACTGTATTTTACTGTTAAGATACTGCTAAAAGGGGGTCAAAATAATACAGTCCTTAATTAAGATGGAGAAACACGATAATTTCTCTGGCTATGTTTTAGGTATTATGTTATTGGCTTTGAGTGTCTGTTAAAGCCAGTGTGGGAAGGATGGTAATACCCATCCTAGAAGTGGCAGGGCATATTCAAGTTGTCCGATTCTGGAATCCTTGTAGGAGGTCAGGCGATGCCAGGGATGACCTAGGGTTGGGTGTTTAGTCACAAGCTGCTTAAGTGTAGGCTCATGCATTTGAAAAGGGGAAGTCATAATGGTCACAACAGTGACATGAGTTGCATCCCACATCCACAAGAAAGATTTAGGACTACACAACAGTAGCCGCATTGCTTGAAATCCAGCAAGGGCATGAATTCCTGCCTTGGGTCAAGTGAGGTGGCAGCCTTCTCTGGCTAAATTGAAATTATTTTTGTGTGATATTCATGGTGTGAGAGGTACTGGAGGAAATGGAAGTCTTTTGGTATGCTCCCCTTATTGTACTGCAGTAGGTAACATATTATAAAATATTAAAGTGTATGAGATTTTCTTACCAATGAAGATTGAGTAATAGCAGCAAACATTTTATAGGGCTGTGGGGTTGTCCAGCATCCCTTGGGTGATAGCGTAAACATAGAAAAAGAAGGAATGACTGGGTAACAATTGTTGTCCCATCATGGGGGAGGGGTAGTGAGGTATGCTTGCAACACTGACACCTGCAATGAAATTGGAGTAGAACATGCAGTACTATGAATGCATAATTGGTCATACCAAACTAAAATGTGCAGCAGCCTTCTAGGATTTATATGCAGAATTGTGTATGACATTGTGGAGAAAGAAAGCAGGTGCTCACATAAGTGAGTATATATGTCAGCTGTGAGTGGGTGGGGATTTAAGCCATTAACAAGAAAATCCTGATGGTTGCTTGAATAATGACCTCCCTGAGGGAGAGTAAACAATCTTCATACTGTAGGAGAACTGATTATCAGTGGGTCAAAAAGTAAATAAAATCAAGTTTTCATAGGACTATACAGTTCACATTTGTCAGGGTTAAGAAAGTTCAGCAAATTTGGTTATATAGGCTTGAAAGCAAACTATGAATTACAGTTCTGATATTAACATATTTACATGAATGAAACATCACCACATCAACCAAACTAAAGGGTACATACATGTGGTATTGCACTTAGGTAATGGCTACATAGTATCTCCTCAAAAATAAGGTACTAAATGTTAGCACTAATTTGATGGGAAGGGAAATAATACTGTTTTTAGTATAAATGGTTCAGATTGTAAGCTACTTCAGCCAGATATTTGAACACACACAATGTAGAATAGGATGAGCTATGTGAGGATACCTTATTATACAAAAGAGATGGATGTGGGAATATGTGGAAAACCGGGTACTGAAAACAGGCTCAGTTGAGTTATTGGAAAGATGCTGGCTGCATAACTGTCAGCTTCTTGCAGTAAGAAATCTGGACAAAGCTGCAAATAATGGTAGGACAAATGCCCAAAAGTAGGGACAATTGTTAAATATTGCACTTATAAACTTAACAAGTTGCCAGAAAGCAAGTTTTGCATTAGCATGAATTTTCTGAAGGTTATGAAGTATGAAACTGAAATTACTTTCTGATTATAGTCCTCAATGATTTGCCTGACAATTGAAGATTTTATGAAGAATACACCAAAAACATAAGGCAAGAATCTAGACATTCTACAAAAATATGTACAGTTGAGAGGTATGGGCATGCCTGGGGAAATACAGACTAGAATTAAGTTGTCATATAAGTGCATAACTAGTTTCTAGTTAAATAAACTTTCATGAGCTTTTAATTAGTTATGTATGTATGTTTGCATGTATTTATTTATTTATTTGCTTTTTGGAATGAGCTTAATGCTTAATCTTAGTTAAGTGGTTGTTCAATAAATGGGTACATAAACTGCAAAACAATGCCAAAACAAAAAGAAGAACATCTTTGGTATGATTTCCTATTTGTAGATGAAGAAATATGAAAAGATATAGCTGTACCACTATTCTCATGTAAAAAGGGCTGAACTCTCCACTTTGTGTTAGTGTACTGCTAAAAGTGTTCTTCACGTAACATATTTGCATATAAGCAAAAATATTTTAGAAATCATAATGGGAGGATGACACACTAAGCAAGACCAGAGAAAATGCAGTTTAAATAAAAGAAAAAACAGGAGCAGTGAGCCCTGTCATATACCCATATTTTTATTTAAAGAAAGATTTAAAGTATAAATAAAGACAGAAAGGAAGTACTACACCAACAATTAATTCTAAAACCTTTTAGAACACTTATGATAATGAAACTAGCACATGACCATATTTTGAGTGGACAGTTGGAGATGTTTGTAACCAATACTAAAATTTTAGTTGGGTTTTATTTGTCTGATATAATAAAAGACATTAAGAATGTCTGTGCAGCATGCTCATAATATCAAAAGATTGTACCACATGGCGGTTTCAGAAGTTCACCAATACCTATGCCTGTTACTGAGTTCCCAGTTAAGTGGATAGCCATGGTTCTCAAATGTGCACTATTAATGTTTAATAACATTTATTGGTATATTCTGGTGATTTCTGTCTATGCTACAACAGTTCCTAAAGCAGTACCACAGTGAGATACCAATGTTAAGTCAATAGTAAAAAAGTTAATATTATTGTAATCCAGGCTAGGGAATCCCAAAGAAAAACTCATACATGAGGGAACCCATTTATGCTCAGAGTAATGCAATGACTTTGTCTTTTACATTCAAACAGTTATGGGTAGGTTAGTAAAGCACTTTAATAAACTCTGAGGTCTATGATAAAGAAAGCCATAGAACAAGATCTTATGAACTGGGAGGAGTTTGTTCCCGCCCTCATTTTTGCATTAACAGAAGTGTCCCAAGCTTCAACAGGATTTATATGCATTAGTCATATGATACAGGAGATATCCACAAGGTTTGCTGGGCATAGCTAAGAAGACCTGGGAGGAAGAAAAAAAAAACACATTTCACATTGCAATGGCACACTTCACAGACTGATAAGATAGTGGCAACTAAATTCCTAACAAGATGACAAGGGCCATTTGAGAAAAAATAAAAAAAAGAAGAATGTCATCTACAAAATAGCACAAATTGGAAAGAGAATCAGAGTAGATATTTCACATAAGTGTTACAACCATGAAGGAAAGCTAGGGGTAGGTGCAAATAGTGAGTACTACTGTAACATCTGGAAGGTCAGCGTCATATGCGAACTGTGACAGGAAGAAGGCAAACCTACAAACTGTTTAAGGTACCAGAGTCCCTACAAAAAGCAATGTGTCAAAATGAGAGTGATCATTAACTCACTCTCTCCAACGTAGCTCTGGAAGTTTGCACTATAACTTCCAATGGGCAGAGCCTAAGGTTCTTGATAAAATCAAATTACATCATCTAATTTTAAACAAATGCTCATATCTCTGGAACCATAGGGATTACTAAAGAAGTATAAATAGCAAACTCTTCAACACAAGCTCTTTTCTATAGCAGTAGTACTCTTTAGGTTCTAGGTCTTAAACTGGATTTTATATCATAGTAAACACAATAACTGTTAAGTTTGTAATATTTTGTAAACAACTTATAATATCTCAGCAACCACTCAAGTTACACACATACTGTCAGCAGCATTTTGTTCACCCAGTTGAAAGTTTTCATCTGAGGCTAAGCAGTTTTGTCTGTGCTGCTAAGTTGTCAAGATATTTAGAGAAACATGAAATTTATGAAAATAAAATAAATATATGCACAAGAATTCATTTATCATTACCCGACCTTAACAAGAAGTCAGATTATCAATGCTATTGTGTTTGCCATTATGTAAGCTTTAAGATGACAACTTTTACTACTTTATATGTAACATGTTTTTAGGGTTATTAATGCAAATATGAATAAGCAATATTTGAAACCTAGAGGAGTCAGCAGGATATAACTGCAGAAAAACCTGCAGGCACCCCCCGGCAGTAATGAGTTAAATTGGAAGTTAATGAGGAGTCCCAAAGTAAATGGAACAGTCCAGTTGCCTTGCCCACTAAGCCAGTTACCATCACAAGAATCTGTAATTAATTCTGTAAAGTAAACGAGGTAAACAAGTTTACTTTTACTCAATGCCCTACCTAGATGACCTTATAGGGAGATTAGGCAAAGAAAGGTTTTTAACCAGACTTGATTTGAACAAGTGGTGCTACCAGATACCTCTTACCCTTAAAGCAAAAGAGAAAAGAAAATTCACCACCACCTTAATTTCAGTCTTACCCTTTGAACTTCATATAGTTCCTCCCACTTTTCAACGGCTTGTGGATAAAATCCTGAAACATCGTGCCAGGTACATAGCCACATACCTTAATTACATAGTAATTTATTTAGAAGACTGTTGGTCACATTTAGGCAAAGAGTAAGCTGTGCCTGATTCTCTAAGTTGTATAAGACTCACTGTTAATGTGGCCAAAAGTAAGGTTTCTATGACATAAGCTAGATATTTAGGATACCTGTTTCAGAAAAGGGTAATGGTAATTAGAGCATAAATATATGAATAAGTTGCTGATCTGAGCTATCAGGGATTTATATTACTTCACTGAGTTTTCAGAGACCATATGATTGAGTTTCCAATAATAAAGTAATATAAACCCGCTCTCTGGTACTAAGTAACATAGTGGTAAATAAAAGTATTCTTAGGGCTAGCAGGATAGTATAGAAATGTTGTACTTAAATTTGCTGCCATAACCTGACCTCTATCAAGCCTCAAGAAAGGAAAGTCTACTTTCCTGGTTAAGTGAACCATAGCAAAATATAAAGGTTTGAATCGACTGAAAGACTTTCATGCTTGGAAGAATCATTAGCAGCCCTTGACAATGATACATGTTTTATATTCTACATTGCTGTATCTGATGTAGGATAATAGCAGATACAATACAACTGAGTCTTGTGATCTTTTACATCTTGCCACTACCCACTCCCAAGAAGAAATTACTCTTGATGGAGGTCAAGTCAATAAATTAAGGGGTTCATTTATAGATACCCATCCAAGTATCCAGTTTGTGTTTGAAGGAAAATAGTGTACCACACTGCTTAATTTACAGCATGAGTCTAATCCAGAGGTGGGGGAGGTGCTGCCTAATGAACTTATCTCTCCACTTTGATTACTTTACCTGCTAGTGATGATTATGATCCCTTGGTATTTGTGGAGTTATTCATTTTGTGGAGATACTTGAGATCCTGAGTAACTGGGTCCTTAATGGCTTGGTAAACAAGCCATATCTCCTCTCAGAAATCTGTAAAACACTGAATAAAGGGGCAGTGCTTCCATATTTTCTGGTTGTTTAAGCCCATGATCTTTTTAGTTAGAAACATTTGAGGTCTGCTTATTTGTTTGATATGTTTAGTGAGGTAAATTCCAGAGGGAGCAAAGGCACCCAAATGGAACATTTTGTTCAATGACTGGCCTAATCAATGCTGAATATAATGGTACAATGACCTCTTTGAATATGGAAGATATCCCCTTTGTGATCAGGACTTCCTGACTACTGTTGTTACATGATGGCCAAAGAAGACGGAGTTATTGGCCAAAATACCAAGGTCTCTAATGACATTCTTATTTTGTAGTTGGGTATTGTCTATGTTGTATGACAGGGGGAGAGATGGTTTAGCAAATGCTACTGTAATACACTTCTTAGCATTTCATTTACACCCATTTAACACACCAGGCATTTACATGTGTGGGGGCAGGAGCTGCATACCTCTCAAACTCTCAGTGCAAGAAATATGGACAAAAACTGACAAAATGGGGGGACAAAGGACCAAAAATAGGGACATATTTTAAATATTACTATTATAAGCTTAGAAAGTTGCTAGAGTAACAGAATTTGTTTTAACATACATTTTCTGAAGGGTTTGAAGTCTGAAACTCAAATGTATGTCATTATTTAGTGACTTCAGTCCTCAGATCATCCCAGTAATTTGTCAGAAAAACACAGATTTTATGAGGAACAGACTAAAATATGAGCCAAAAATTTGGACATTCTGCAAAACTCTGTACAGTTGAGAGGTATGAGGAGGCGTACTTTCCTAAGAAATAGCAGGTAAAGAGCACCCACCCAGTCTGCTACTTTGGCAAAAAGTTAAGCTGAGCAGAGAGAGGATAGTCTACCATAGACTGAGAGTGCCTCAAAATTAAATGGGTGCTCACTTCATTACAATACTGTTTACTATTCACATTAGTCACTGATCAGGCACCACTGCAATGGCTACACAGGCAAAAGGACATTACCAATAGACTTGGCAGATGGGCTTTATCCCAGCATACCTTTAAAATTCACTGTCAAACATAGACTGTTTTTAAGAACTCCAATGCAAATTGGTTATCCAGGTCTCATAGTGCATCTAAAGTGGGATAGAACTGGAGGGGTGGCTGCTAAGGATGAGGAGGGTATTTTTTTGTCATTCATTCAGACTTATAGGTCACAGCTAATTCCTATAAGGACCTTGTGAATGACTATCACTATCCATAGAATTTTTTAGGCAAGGAGAAGGGGGAATAGAAGTAGATTGTCAAGCCTTTCTTCCAGGTCTGACACACACACACACACACACACACACACACACACACACACACACACACACACACACACACACACACGCACAGGCACACCTATGGACAATTTGGAAGTCGCCAATCCACCTACCACGTCTTTAGAATGTGGGGGAGAGTCAGATCATTCAGAGAGAAAACCCCCATGAGCACAGGCAGGACATGCAGATTCTGCAGAGACAGTAACGTATCTAAGAACTGATCTGTGATATGACAGGGCTACTCACTGCACCACTATGCCATCCCATTGTGTTGTTAAATAAAACTAGGATAATGGTGATTATACTCTTTTTGTTGTAAAATTATGTTTTGCAATGAAAATACTGTTTAAGATGGAGCTGCCATGAATAACCTCAACTGTACAATAAAATCATACAGCATCAGAGAATATATAATGGCAAAGACTGATGTGGGACACCTGCAGAAATGTAGGTGAAGGGATGTGCTTTGGCCCTACACAGTAAAGATTATTACTTCTCATAGAAAAGTAGTATTATGACTAGGAACAGATGCTTCTGCAGGATACCATTTAAATAATTTAGTACTGGAGACTGTAGAGTAATAGTAAACTCATGTGAATCTATTTGAAGGACTAATTGAACTTTGTCTAAGATTATTTGCAATCTGTAGTAGTTGTACATATAGAAGTGTAATACTTTGTTTTATTGTTTCTTGCAGAAGGGTTAGGCTGGCTTTCATGTTACCTTTATATACCACTGTAAATATAGTGCAGTGAAGAAAGAGTGATGTCACTAATGTGTGTTACATGATGCTATATCCGTTTGTGGGATGTTGAGGATGCATTGGCATTTATATCACAACTTTCACTGCAAAGGGTTTATATGCACTCTGCCTTTCAAAACTTCAACAATTAAAGGTAGTGGTACCAAAATGACTCTAATATTTTGTTTAACTGTTAAATGCATATCTTAGTACAAGGCAAACTACTATATCAACTTGGAGAATTCATTATTTACTTATAATATCCAAGATGGTTTCCCTTTCCAGTGAATATAGGAGAGAAATATAAAGATAGCCAATTTCAATAAAAAACATGCTCTTATCTTGTCTCTCACCACTCTAATTAATATGTCTCACCATATTACATTTCCTAACTTTAATTAATTCATATACAAACCCAGTGTGTCTTTTTAGTAATCAATTTGCATTAACATGCACTTTAACAGATTTAGTTCATGTTCCTAGTCCATCTCCTCTGTCATTGGCCAAGAGATCATTAACACTTGGGTCTTTACTAAGTACCTAAATGTACCATTATGATGTTTTTTAATACTGTTTAAATAGGAACTGGTACCCACATTTTTGCTATGAATTCTAATCTTTGTTGGCTCCCCAGTTGTTGATCAGCTATGTGACAGCATCAGGATTAGAAGTCTATCATATCTCATAGTGGTCATAAAGGAAAGATATACCCTGATTTTGTTTGCGGATTTGAAAAAGGAGAGAAATAGCCAAAGCAGATTTCTGGAAATTTCTGAGACTGTTTTACATGATCAATAGATCCCCCTTTGTGGAGCATAATCATCTGGCCTCTTTTCTTCTTTTTAATTTATTAAGGAATCAGTTTCTTAGACACATTGATGACACCTTATAATGCCTATCTACACTATAAATTCTTGACCACTGCATACAAGGCAGAAACTTGAAACACTGTTACCTCTTGGATCTCTTCCCTAGATATTCACCTTCCTGATTAACATACCAACATACTTTTAAAGGAGTCTTCATCCCTTTTTACATACCTTTGAAAATCATATACTTTTTATCCATAACAGTTATTGGGATCCAGCGGCCCATGGTTAGTAATGTTTTTGTTTCTGAGTTTCCTTATCAGGCTTATGGGATGGCTAACCTTATCATTATTCACAAATTCTGATCCTGCCATTCTCTTCACAAATTATGGTCTAGATTGGCTCTATGGCTTAGTTAGTTTGTCATCCACTCCTCCCCCTGCTCTATGCATTACCAGAATGAGATTTGTAGCTGCAATTAGGGCTTACATAATCTCAGTTTGGAAAACACATTCTACCTCTTGAAAGAAGGAATGTTAAGCAGGGAGAAATCCTTTATTAGTCTCCACTGCAACTTCTTCTGGGAACTTAATTTTGACAACTCTCTTCCAAGACCCACTGCATTGTGTGTTATATGGGAAAATTTCCTAGAATTTTTATCTTCCTGATGACACTTAGGTATTTTTATTTTATGCAATTTCCTTGAATGTGTATTATCTCTCCTTGTTTACTTACTCTTTGTCACTACATTTTACTGCTTATGTTAAGACATAAAATGTATTTATTTATTTATTTATTTACATTTGTTGACCGGGAGAGTCTGACTGGACACAGGTCCGTTTTTAGCGGAGGCCCGGGAAGAAAAGCTCCACACTCAAATGTTTAAGACATTACACAATTAGAGAAAGATCATATAAAGTATAAACACTGTTACAGCTGTAGAGCATAATACAGGATTAAACAAAGTTGTAGAACAGCTGTAGAGCAAGAATTGACATTTTAAGCCATAGTGACAGATGTTAAACATAGTTACAGAAGTAGAACAAACTCATAACCTGGCAACTGAAACAAGTTGTTTATGAGGTACATAACAGACAATTAAATTGTTGCAATAAGAAGGTATTATTGTATAGTGAGTAGATCAGGTTAAAGAAAAAATTAGGTTGCTATTATCCGGTAGTTAGTGGGGTGCAGAGAGAGGTAGTGGGTGGGTGGAGTGGGTGCTCATTGAGGGAGAGTTGCAAGGGCATTTTCTGCAAGTAAGCAGGTGTGCTTTTAGTAAAGATTTGAAGTGGGTGCATGATGCTGAAGAGGTAATTGAGGGTGGGAGTGAGTTCCATAGTTTAGCTATAGTGCAGGAGAATAATACTTGTCCAGCAGAGTTATTGGCTCTTGTGACAAGTAGGAGGTTTTGGTTGCTGGATCTTAGAGGTCTGATGGTGAAATAGGGTTGGAGCAGATTCTGAAGGGACGGTACTTTTAGTGGATGGTTTACTAGTTTGTGGGTGAGTGCCAGTTGGTACCATTGAAGGAGGTGAGTGAGCTCTAGCCAGCCCAGTTCTGCTAGTGAGAGACAGTGGTGACTAAGGTAGGATGCCCCTGTGGCAAACTTGGCAATTTTGTTGTAGCAGTTTTCAAGCTTATTTAGATTGCATTGTCTTAGGTTTGTATATATTGGAGAGGCATAAAGTAAGGTGGAGATAAGGTGAGAATTTGCTACTGAAATCTTTGCGGCTCTGGTAAGTAGTTGCTGATTTCTATATAATGCTCCTAATTTTTTGTGGACTTTTTTATGGTCATGGATATGTGAATGTCAAAGTTCAGTTTATTGTCTGTTTCCACTCCTAGCAATTTGGTGTGTTCAGTAGGATGGATAGCGGTGTTGTCTTTTGCTGTGATGTTAAAGTGTGAGATGTTTTGGGTAAGTTTGGTGGGTTGGAAAATTAGTAATTTAGTTTTGTTTGGGTTGAGTATTAATTGGGAATTGGATAACCAAGTTTCAACAGAGGAAAAGGCATCTTGTGTGACTTTTTGCAGTTTGGGAAGGGAGTGGGCTGAGCAGATGATGATAGAGTTATCTGCGTATTGTACGATTGTGCCATTTAATGTGGTATTTTGTATTTCCTTAACCACCTCAATATATTTCAGGCTTTCTGTGTGCAAGCCACAGGTTTTAAATTTGACTTTCTGGTTTGTAAATAGTTGTTGTTTTGATTTCTTTTTATCAACCCATACATCCATTCACCATCCATTTATCCACAACTCCATTTCCCATTTTTTTGCACATGGGGTAAGGGTGTCATTTCAGCAGTGATCTTGATAATTTTTTTTTCTAGTTTCTATCAATTTACACTCTTTGGCTTTATGCAGTTTGCATGTTTCATGATTTTCTGAGTGTTAATCTAAAGGTAGCAGTTATATTTGTTGGTTCATACTTAATTAAGTGTTGACTTAAAAAATCCTATAAATTCTAGTCCTTAACTGCTGCTCCCTGTATGTTTAAATGTCTTAACCATTAAACTGTGGACAATGATTATCTTTAGAATCAGTCATTCTCATGGAGGGAAAAAAATAATTTCCTTGTCTACTGAACACCCTATACAAAAAATTATTAATGTACCAGAAACAGAAGTAAAATCAAATATTATTAATGTAATTATTATTAGCTGCATTAATAGATATTCTTCCTCCCACATTAATATGTAAATAGCATATATGGAAGCTACAATACCCCCATTATCATGCCTTTAAATTATTAATAAAATTTGCTACAACTGCTTCAGTAGCAAACATTTATTAATTTATTCTCTGATTAGCATCTTAATCCAGTTCAGGGTTGTCGGGGGTGGGGGGAGTTGGAGCCTTTCTCAACATTCAGTGGAAAAGTGACAGAAAACTAACTCTGGGTAGGATAGATGTCTGTTGCAGTATACAGACACATTCACTCATAACTTGCATACATATTTGGTAATTTGTGTGACTTCCAGTTCACTTTTGTCATGCAATAAAATCCACATGGAGAAAGGAAAGATAAAGATATGCAGACTCTGCACAGAGGGTATTCCAGCCAAAACGTGAACTGCAGAACCTAGTAAAGCAACAGCACTAATCACTGTGCCACCATACAAAGCCAATAACAACAAAATCGCATTTTTGTGTCTGAGTCAACATAACTCCAATATTGTTTCATGTCTTTAAAATTATAGAGCTGGGGATCACAATACAGTTTGCATCGGCTACTACTAAAACAGGAACTTGCAAATGATTTAACTAGTTTTAACAAATGTCCATTTGGATTTGTCATCATCACTATCTAATATTTCAATAGCTCAATGAGCTCCATCAGCTGCAGGTCTGAAATGAGGAATTATAAATATCTTTATACATTTGAGAAACCAAAACATATATGAACAATAGGCTCATCAATATAAAAATGTCATTAATACATACTTCAGTGGTCAAATGTAAAATTAATTAATTAATTAATTAATTAATTAATTAAGTCATTCATTCATTCTGTAGGCATGTCCCTGATTTGTTGTTGGCTAACTTCTTGACAGGTTTGTGAATCAAACAGTCATACTTCAAGCCTTTATGTGAATTTCATTCTGTATAATAATAATATAATATATTTTGTCAGTTTTCTTAAAAATAATTGAATGATTGATAATATGATTTAACTATATATGTTCAGTCTTTAAAAGGTTATGAAACTGTATTGCACCACAGTTTATCACAAACTTCTCTACTTTAAACATTTTTAAATGCACTAATAGTGAGATGTGAATGTTCTGAAAGCACAC
The DNA here is from genome assembly GCF_019279795.1 of Protopterus annectens. Taxonomy (NCBI): domain Eukaryota; kingdom Metazoa; phylum Chordata; order Ceratodontiformes; family Protopteridae; genus Protopterus; species Protopterus annectens. The sequence goes on along the minus strand of NC_056733.1, from coordinate 1,579,705,298 downwards.
AAAGCTTCTTTAATACATTGCTACTCACAGCATGGGTGAAACATTTTTTTAAATGCCCACTGTACTAGCCTTCCCACTGCCTGACAGTACAAATACTATAATTATTGCTTTGTAATTCTTCACTTAGACAACCTGTGCACCAAACTATTCATGGAATCACTTACTTCAATCAAAAATAAATGTCTTACTATCATGTTACTTTTTGTTGCATGACACAGCTTGTCATGTGATAACAGTGTATGTCTTGTTGAATTTGTTTTAAGGATGAAAAGTCTTGAAAAAAACTTCACCTATCATCATACATAATAATTACATTACTAAAAAAATGTTATAATCAGAGGTACCAGTCATGGCAAAGGCTGCTCCATCATCAAACATCAAATAAAATATATGTGATATTATACAGATGACCTTTATATTTTCCTAATGAGATCATTAACAGGTTTTCACTAAGAAGTTTATGTATACTGGGAATCATGGAAAACTCTGAATGTTGAAATGGAACAGAATCATATCCAGTGGTTAAATTTTCAGCATACACACCACTATGAATGATTTTATTAGTAATAACATATATCTCATTCCTGGTGGTGTAAAGCTCACTAAACATTTCAAAAATTAGATCACAAACATGACCTCCAACTCACTCAGATTAATAGAACAGTTTGCTATTAGTGTAATTTCTTTTATTATTTATTTGTTTATATTTGTTGACCGGGAGTGTCCGACTGGACGTAGGTCCATTTTCAGCGAAGGCCCGGGGAGAAAAGCTCCACAGTTAAAATAAACAGACAGTAGTTACATTGGATTACATAGCGATTAACAATTTACATAGCAATTACTTACAACATATTTACAGATGAAGAACATAGTACATCAGTAGACAACTAGAATCTTTATCTGTGAAGTACATAACAGACATTAACAAATGTTACAAGAAGAAGTTCCTGCTGTATAATAAGTACTGGCTTATGAGCATCTGAGCTTGCTATAATCAAGGTAGTTAGTAGAGTGGAAAGAAAGGTAGTGGTTGGATGGGGAGGGTGATATTAGAGTGGGAGCTGCAAGGGCATAACCAGCATGTTTTTAGGTGCGCTTTTAGTAAAGTTTTGAAGTGGGTGCATGATGGTATGGAGGTAATTGTGGGTGGGTTTATCCCTTGTAAACATACTTTTTTCATTCAGAAATTTTATTTCTCTTAAATTTAACCAGTTCTAGTATCATAATATAAAAAGATGCATGGGTTATAAATAAACCAACAGAATAATTTATTATCTAAAAACTAATTTCTTTAAACATGCATTTTTCTTCACTATATTAATAAATGACACGTAAGCAAAACTCATATGTAATTGAAGACTTGCCATTTTTTAGCAGATCAGATTTAAACATACACAAGTGAACAATTGTCAATCTTTGGACCACAAGTCGCCATTATAATATGCTAAGGGCATAACTCATGGTTATTGTAATTTCTTGAAGCATTTTGAGTTAGATTTCACTTGACTGATGTCAATAAAATTACTCTGAAGATCTAGTCTATGAATTTTTAATAATTATGACTACAGTCTCAAAAGTGATAATTGACAGTATCTGTAAAATAGTAGCATTTGCATTTTGCCTTATTCAACTCAGAATATTTGCTGGAAAAATTGAAGGCATAAAACCAGTAGCAGACTCTGTGGGTAAAGTTATTAAGAATAACTGTGCCACAAAGAAAATTTAAAAAAATATATTAAAAAGCAACTCACAAACTCAAGTTATAAATTAAAAAAAAAACTTAAAATACAAATGTTAAACACAGTTTGGCTCACTGTTTATTTAAGACTTTTTAGCTTTTGTTAAAAAAACCTTCTTCTTTCGGCTGCTCCCGTTAGGGGTCGCCACAGCAAATAAACTGTTTCCATTTCTTTCTGTCCTCTGCATCTTGCTCTGTCACACCAGCCACCTGCATGTCCTCTCTCACCACATCCATAAACCTTATCTTAGGCCTCCCTCTTTTCCTGTTACCTGGAAGCTTCATCCTTAGCATCTTTTTCCCAATATACTCTGCATCCCTCAACACATGTCCAAACCAACGTAATCTTGCCTCTCTGGCTTTGTCTCCAAACTCTCCAACCTGGGCTGACCCTCTAATATACTTATTCCTAATCCTGTCCATCCTCATCACACCCAGTGCAAATCTTAACATCTTCATCTCTGCCACATCAAGCTCTGATACCTGCCTTTTTGTCAGTGTCACTGTCTCCAACCCATATAACATAGCTGGTCTCACTACCCTCTTGTAGACCTTCCCTTTCACTCTTACTGGTACTCGTCTGTCACAAATCACTCCTGACACTCGTCCCCACCCACTCCATCCTGCGTGCACTCTCTTCTTCACCTCTCTTCCACACTCATCATTACTCTGAACTGTTGATCCCAAGTACTTAAACTCATCCACCTTCCCCACCTCTACTCCCTGCATCCTCACCATTCCTCTATCCTCCCTCTCATTCACACACATATATTCTGTCTTAGCCCTGCTGACCTTCATTTCTCTTCTCTCTAGAGCATATCTCCACCTCTCCAGGGTCTCCTCCACCTGTTTCCTACTCTCACTACAGATCACAATGTCATCTGCAAACATCATAGTCCATGGGGACTCCTGTCTGATCTCGTCTGTCAACCTGTCCATCACCATTGCAAATAAGAAAGGGCTCAGAGCTAATCCTTGATGTAATCCAACCTCCACCTTAAACGTATCTGTCACTCCCACTGCAGACCTCACCACTGTCACACTACACTCGTACATATCCTGTACCACTCTTACATACTTCTCTGACACTCCTGACTTCCTCATACAATACCACAACTCCTCTCTAGGCACCCTGTCATATGCTTTCTCTAAATCCACAAAGACACAATGCAACTCCTTCTGACCTTCTCTGTACTTCTCCATCAACACTCTCAGAGCAAACATCGCATCTGTAGTGCTCTTTCCTGGCATGAAACCATACTGCTGATCACTAATCATCACCTCCCTTCTTAACCTAGCTTCCACTAATCTTTCCCATAACTTCATGCTGTGACTGATCAGTTTAATCCCTCTGTAGTTACTACAGCTCTGCACATCACCCTTATTCTTAAAAATCAATACCAACACACTTTTTCTCCATTCCTCAGGCATCCTCTCACTTTCAAGATTTCATTAAACAATCTAGTTAAAAACTCCACTGCCATTTCACCTAAACACCTTCATGCTTCCACAGGTATATCATCTGGACCAACAGCCTTTCTGTTCTTCATCCTCTTCATAGCTATCCTTACTTCCTCCTTGCTAATCCACTGCATGTCATGATTCACTATCCACACATCATCCAACCTTCTCTCCCTCTCATTCTCTTCATTCTTCAACCCCTCAAAGTACTCATTCCATCTGCTCAACACACTCTCCTCACTTGTGAGTACATTTCCCTGATTATCCTTTATCACCCTTATCTGCTGCACATCTTTACTAGCTCAGTCCCTCTGTCTAGCCAATACAGGTACAGGTCCTTTTCTCCCTCCTTAGTGTCCAACCTTTTATACAACTCTTCATACGCCTTATCCTTAGCATTCGCCACCTCTCTCTTTGCCATGCACCTCATCTCCTTATACTCTTGTCTACTTTCTTCATCTCTTTGACAATCCCACTTCTTCGCCAACTTATTTCTCTGTATGCTCTCCTGTACTTCTTCATTCCACCACCAGGTCTCCTTGTCCTCCTTCCTCTTTCCAGATGTCACTCCAAGCACCTTTCTAGTCATCTCTCTTAAAAGCTCTGCTGTAGTTACCCAGCTATTCAGTAACTCTTCACTGCCACCCAGTGCCTGTCTTAACTCTTCCCTGAACATCACCTCACAATTACTCTTTTTTTATTTCCACCATTTGATCCTTGGTGCTGCCCTCACACTCATCCTCATCTTCTTGATCACCAATTTCATCCTACAAACCACCATCCTATGCTGCCTAACTACACTTTCCCCTGCCACCACTTTACAGTCTCCAATCTCATCTAATAATTAAAAAAAAACTAATACATTGACCATGAATACACTAGGCTGTTAATTGGAGTAACCAGAACCCTTGGTAACCATTGGGGAACAGAACATGTAATATATTGTTTTAAATAACCCTTGGGGAACAGAACATTTAATATATTGTTTTAAATAGCCCTTGGAGAATGGAACGTTTAATATATTGTTTTAAATAAACCTTGAGGAATGGAACATTTAGTATATTGTTTTAAATGGCCCTTGGGTATATTGTTTTAAATCACCAAGTAGTGCTTTAACTCATTACTTCCAAATGATGCCACCAGGTGCATCTGCAATTAACTCCTACTGATGCCTCTAGGTATCAAATATTGCTTGTTCATATTTGCATCGATATTTCCAAAACCATGCTATGCACATGGTTTTAAAAGATTTAATCTTAAAGCTTACACAATGGAAACTCAAATGCATTAATATGTGACCTTTGTCTAGTGCAGGTAAATAGATATTGATTGTTATTTTTATAATATTAAATTATATAAATATAATTTTCAATTTTTTTCTAAATATCTCAACAATGAAGTAACACAGAACTCCTTAGCCTCATATGACAGCTCTCATCTAAATAAATAAAATGCTCCTGACAGTATGTGTGTAGCTTGAGTGGTTGCCAAGATATTGTCAGTTGTTTAAAAATATTACAAATGACATAGGTACTATGTTTACTGTGACTTATAAAACTCAGTTTAAGACCTAGAACCTGAAGAATACTGCCACTGTAAAAATAAATTGTGCTGAAGAGTTTTCCATTTATAATTATTTCATAACCCCTATGGCTCCAGAGATATGAACATTTGTTTGAAATGTTATGACATAATTTGATTCTGTCAAAAGGCTTAGGCTCCACCCATTGGAAGTTAGATTGCAAACTTCATGAGCTCCACTGAAGTGAATGAGTTAACAGACTGATTTTCAGACAGAATTTAATGGAACCAAACATATTCAGTCATGGGATATTAATTGCAAATTAAATCTTACCACAATCCTCCATATTCATTTTTGACATCAAGATGTTCAGCTTAGATATTGTATCCATCTGTTTCTAACAACTGCCAAAAAGGTGTTTACCAGTTAGCAAGATGAGGAGCTTTTACATTTGAATATTGTAATTTTTGTCTTGATACTCGAGGCTTGAGTTACCTTACCTTTTGCTTACAGATTAAAATTTCTTGAGTGGAAAGGGGACCCTCTTCTACATTTAATTCTTTGGATTCTAGCCTCTTTTAACAGGACAGTATACAAACTCTTGCTTGAGTATATAAGTAACTGTATCATAAAATGATTTGACATGTCCCCAAATTTACTAATTTTCCATGCAGGGCTAGCTTAGTCCTGCACAGAAGCAGCCGTTTAGGAGCAGGACGGCAGCGCGCCATGCATATTAATGAAGGTGCGCTGCCTGAGCTCGAAATCCTACACGGAGCGTGTAAGAGTGCAGGGGGCGTGTCTGAGAGCAGAGCTTTCAGAATATACATGCCCCCATAATAAAGAACAGCAGAAAGGTGAAAAGAATGAGCAAGTCCACTCACAGGTGTCCTCATACCTCCAGCAGCATCATCCCCCCACGTGTACAACAGCAATAGTAAATACAAAGAAAATAAACATACCATTTATTTTTTATGAATCTGATTAAAGCTAACTGTAGGTGCAGAGGCTTGCCCATCGCTTAGCTACGGTTAATGCAGCTTAAATGGCTGAAGACGATAACAAGGAAGATATATGTAAATGAAGCAGTATAGCAATAGTGTAGTGGGCAGAGCATTTGTCTTATGAGCAGGCATTCCCTAGTTTGAGTCCCACTGCAACACATTCCATTTTCCATGTCAAATCATGTTATGACCAATATTTTTGCTGCATAACCTACTAAATGACATATATTTGTGAACTGGAGTATTGCATTAAATGCAGATGTGAGGTGTCAGTGTCATAATGTTGCAAAGTCCACACATAATCACATGTGCCCCATACAGTATATGTACACAGGAATCATGGATACAAATGGAAGGTAAAATATGTAATGAATGATAACTCCATACATCTTCCAAATCCCCCACCTTCCCAAGAACCATTACACATTACTGTCTAAATCAGTGCAGTTATAAGTGGGAGTAAGCACTAGTAAGCAAGTGTAAGCAATATTAAGCAGTAGTAAGCATATGTAAGCACTAGTAAGTGGGTTTAAGCTCATTTGCACGGGGGTAAGCAATGTGTACACAGGTTAAGCAATATTGAAGATAACTCTCTGTAAGCATATTTAACCAGAGGTTAGCATTGTTTACCCTCACGCAAACCTGCACAAAACCACTTACAACTGCTGAAAAGTGCCCTAATCACTCTGTATCCAACAGCCCTTGTTGTGCCCAGCAACAAAATAAACAGCCTTGCAGGTCTTAAACCCAGGACCTTATCCATATCCACTATAGTCACAGTAGTTAACCACCAAGCCATCACAGCAGTACATAAGACTGAGGTATCACCAAACAAATCTGCACTATAGTCTTCACTGGTCAAACTGAACATGTGAAAGGTATCAGTAAATAGTCAAATGTTCTGTAACCCACTACATAACAGAAATATGTGAATTGGAATACTGAAGTACGCCCAGATGTGAGGTTTAAATGTAAAAGAGTGTTGAAGTCCCCTACTAAACACAAGGACTGCATACAGTGTACATACACATGAATCATGGATATCAGCCATATATATAAGATGTAATGAATAATAAATCAATGGCCGAAAAGCAAATATAATGCAAAGTCAAATTTAAGCAATGCTAAGCATTGCACAGGCCAGCTTAGGAGGTGTAAGCAATGTTTAGGCTAGCTAACTCAATGTGCCCAGTGGTATACCCCTTTAAACAATGCCAACCTTAGGTAAGCAGGATTGCTCATAGCTTAGCCTTTTCAAAACTGGCCAATCACAGCAAAGTGTGGGAATTCTTCCCTACTTAAACCCAACAGGCGGGAATACATCTCATAACTGGTTGTAGCTTCACCTTGCTGGCACCATGGAAGAAAGGGGAGAGGGAGCATGCTTCTGGGTGCAGAGCTGCAGCATCCAGGAATCCAGAGTCATGGCAGACTCCTTGTCAAAGACCATGAGCAGAGACTGCTGCAGGGCCAGTACCAGGGTTCCCAATATAAGACAGAAGACTGGAACTGTCTCACCCATGACCTCACCAGTCCCACTAGCATAACCTGAACTGGTGAGCAGGTCAGGCATCATTATGCCGACCTGAAGCAGTGTAAGGGGGACCTCTTGGAGCAGTGTATCCAAGAGGCAAGGATGGCAGGGGCTGTCCCTGCTGTGTGTAAGTATCACTCCACTACGTGTGTAATAATTGCCAGCTCATGTATATTATGGATAGGTATAGCTAAATATTCCTCTTATGTCCTTCACATTGGCAAGTGAGCAGGCCGCAAACCAGAAAGCCCATGGCTGTCACCTGGAGAGGTTGCGATGAGAGGTTAGTAATACTCTTGCATGTACTGTCATAGGAAATAAATGTAAAAGCATTAGCAAGGTAATTGACAGTATAAAACCTGTATTGTTTAAGGAAAGTACAGCATACACCGGGGAATATGGCAGGAAGAGTCTCATATCGTTTGCATGTAAATAAAAGCATAATAGCCTGACAGTAAAGGCCTAAATGCTGGAGTGCATGTGTATACTCTGGTATCATATGGTAATGTAGATTTGCAATCACTTAAAAGTACTGTTGTATTAAGCACTGTTACCAACACTATGCAACATAATTAAAATGTGTAGGAATGTCTGTATATGACTGGTGTAATCCCCAGAGGTCACTTAGTACAACTGAGAGACACATAGAAAACAGTGAAAAGGCAGACAACAAAATCCAAATAGCACATGCAACTTAGACGTGAACTGTTGTATTTTTAGCACACACAGCCATGGTTCTAATCCTGGGAGTGGTAGTAGTCTGCATACAGAATCATACCCCACAACTGTACAGATATGTCCAGAATGTCCATTAAAGTGGCCCATATCTGCTGCCTGTCACCCTGTTCTCCTGGTACTTAGTGGGATGATCCCAGATGTAGGCAGCAAACAGGAAATAAAACTGATTGACACACATCTATGAGAACAAAGCTGGCACACTAATGACTCCCCAAAATCTTGTGAGAGTAATAAGCCACGTATGTCCAATTTAGACCCCCATGTTGTCGAGCTGTGGCCAGAGTGTGTACAGTAACGGAGTGAGATGTATGTGCATAATAGTAATGTGGAATCTGGTACTGTGTGTGGCAACATTCAAGGAGTGCTAACAAACTTTACTCCCACAGGTCTTTCAGATAAGAGCACTGTGTCCAGAAATAAAAGAATGATACCCTGTACTGGTACTATTTATTTTGGTATTGTACGGCATTGTGACTGATGCAGTTGCTCTGAATAATAAGGTATTACTCATCACTGTCACCCACACTGTCCTGCAAAATACAACTGTCTAGGAAATTCTGTATAAGAGTGTTGTAATACAAGGTCAGAATTTAAAACCACAGGAGAATTATAAGACAGAAAGCAAATAGGAGATATACAGCAATATCTGTATAGCACACACAACTGTGAGGGACAGTGTTTTAGTTTTAGCAGACACAGCCATGGTCTGAATCCTGGGAGTGGAAGTAGGCTGCATACAGAATCATACCCCACAACTGTACAGATAAGACCAGAATGTCCAGTATATGAGCCCATATCCACTGCCTGTCACCCTGTCCCCTGGGAAGTCAGTGGGATGATCCCAGATGTTTAGGCAGCAAACAGGGAATACAACTGATTGTCACATGTCTACGAGAACAAACCTGTCACTCAAGCAACTCCTGAAACTGTTAAGAGAGTAATAATCCAAGTATGTCCTACCTATACACCCATGTTGTCAAGCTGTGAGCAGAGTGTGTACAGCAACAGAGTGAGATGTATGTGCATAATACTAATGTGTAATCTGATACTTTGTGTGGCAACATTCAGGTAGTGCTAATAAACATTGCTCCCACAGGTCTGTCAGATACAAACACTGTGCCAAGAAATAAAAAGCTTGATACACTGTACTGGTACTGTTTACTCTTGTATTGTATGGAATTGTGAGTGTTGCTGCTGCTCTGAATAATAAGGTATCACTGATCACTGTTACCCACACTGTGCTACATAATATAACTGTGTAGGAAAGCCTGTATAAGAGTGTTGTAAGCCACGAAAGGTTGTAGAGGGCAATAGTCTAGATATGCTCCGGTTCACCTGCATGGGGTCAAGACATGGCCAGAGTCTGTACAGAAAGAGATGGACAGGTATGTGCACAACATCAACATGGAATCTGGGAGTATGTGTAGAAACAGTTAGTATTAGCAAACATTTCATCCACAGGTATACCAGGTAAGAGGTGTATACTGCAGGTAAAACCAGTTCATGTATAAAGATGACAACAGCCATATCACTGTCCAAACTAAGGCAATAGGGTAGTGTAGTAATACTTCTAAGGTACAGATAACAGCACCAACTAGGAAAGTAATGTAGACTACAGGAATATATTAGTTGTTAATTGACATCCCCCCACCATATCTCCAACAATAAACTAAATACCCACCTCAACTGGTATGTGATGACTTCACTGTTGTGTTGGTACATATGTCCTATTGGTTGATAATTATTTAAATCTGTTTCCATGCATGTGCTATGTTGAAATACTCCAACATTGATGGCTTGGTGCCATCAATGTACCTGCATGCTGTTGTTATTACCACTGTGGTCCCATATATGCCTGTGTTCCATTTGCTATGCAACTGCTCCGTAACTGGTGTCTGGATTAATGGGAATATCTATACAGGTGGTTATACCTAACCCTGGAATGTGTTGACTATTACTAACCCACATATGTTGGTACGCCATAAACACCATATCATGTATGGGAATGCGGGTCCCAGTGGACCCACATTTCCCACCTCAGCTGGCCGTGGCACTGGGCACCAGCAAATCTGGGGCCTGACCTGGGACCTCCTCATCCATTGGTTCTGCACCACCTTCAGGTGGAACCACCTCAGGGGATGGGGCTTACCCCCTTGAGACAGGAACAGGACAGGAAGCTGTCATCCATCACCAGGTCTGGGTCGGGGTGCGTGGAGAGCTCGATCAGCAGTTTGGAGATCTTTTAGGCCAGCTTGAGGGACATGTGTCTCGACTAGAGGGTCGACCTGGCTCTCCAACTGAGTCCTCAGCACAGCCACTTTCTCAGCTGTGAAGGTGCAGTGGTGACTGCCCATGGGTGGGGATCAGAGTCTCATTGTTTCCACTAGGGGGCTCATGGGCTTCCAATTTCCCAACACCCCTCCCCATCAAGGTGTTTACTCCCTACATGTGTCATATACCACCCCTGTATGCATCCTGTTTGTCTTGTCTGTTAACCTACCCAACTTACCTCCCCAAATATACCTACTATCCCTCCGCAACTTCCCACGCTCACCTGAAAAAAAAAAAAGGGCAATCTGTTCCCACAAAAAATATCGACCCCATACATAGCCATCCATTTCGCACACGTGTCCACTGGATGCATGTAATCTGGTCTTATTTGCATCACAACATATTAATGTTGTCCTCACCCCTCTCTCAGGGGGTTAAGTGTCCAAATCTACCTCCAAAGTCAGTGTATATGCACAGCTGTTGCTGTAGAAGAAATGATCAGCTATGGACCTTCCCAACACCATCCTGCACATCCCTAGCTATTTTCCTTACTGTCTTTCCCTTTTTGTGCCCCTTTTACACCACTTTCCTATCAATCCTTTTTTCTTTTCTTTTAAAGAAATTAGCACAAGGGTAAGCAGGAGTAAGCACTTTTAAGCAGCAGTAAGCGGGTTTAAGCCTGTTTGTATGGGGGTAAGCAATGCCTACACAGGTTAAGCAATTTAGAAGCTGAGTTTAAGAAACTGTAACCAGAAGTTAGCAGTGCTTACCTCCATGCAAACCCGCTTACAACTGCTTAAAAGTGCCTTAATCACTCTATATCCAATGGCCCTTGTTCTGCCTAGCAACAAAAGAAACAACCTCTGCAAGGTTCGAACCCAAGTCCCCACACACCATAACCAGAGTGGTTTACCACTAAACCATATCAGATGTACATAATCCTGATGTTTTCACAAACATGTCATCCAGCACAGTCATTCAACAGTACAGAAAATGTATTTAAACATGTAGATGTATGTGTGTGTGTTTGTGCACATATATTAATATATGAATAGATATATGCATATCTATATATGTAGATATAGATATATATATATAGAAATATATACATGTATATGTGCATATATATATATATATATATATATATATATATATATATATATATATATATAAACATACATATGCATAAGTCTATAGATATATATGTCTACATCTATATGTCTATATATATGTGTGTGTGTGTGTGTGTGTGTGTGTGTATATATATATATATATATATATATATATATATATATATATAAATAAAACAATATATATATATATATATATATATATATATATGTAAAGAAACCATATATATATATATATATATATATATATATATATATATATATATATATATATATATATATATATATAGGTATATACAGACATACATCTGTAGATAAAATGCTAATAATAATAGCAAAAACATGCATGCCCACATACACCGTTAATGGGGTTGAGGGGGCCCAAACAGCATACGTCTTGCACGAACAGGTATCCCCCCACAGCCAAACACGTTTGCCCTGCAATACACTACCAGCTGTTGCAGATCACATAACCAGGACCTGACACAACATGGGCACAAGATGTTAACAGTCCTCCATCCCACCTGTATGATGTCAGGCTGGTATCAGTAACATATCATGTAGTACATGGCTCCCATAGGGAATGTGTAATGTAGAAGTAATCAGCATCCCTAGGATACATATACACAGACACATATATGCAGATAAAGATATATATATATATATATATATATATATATATATATATATATATATATATATGTATATACATATATATATATATATATGTAACTACACATACACACACACAGATATGTATAGGAAGATACATATGTAGAAGGTGCACACAATACGGAACAGCCACTATGCCTACAGTTACCACCTCACCAACTGGACACTGTATGAGCCACCCATACCAATGACAATCGTTGTCTACAACATATACCCACAGAGAGGTCAGAGAATATAACACCACACACAGGTTTGCATACATGGAAAAGCTTTATTTGTGTACTATTACAGTTGTAATGCCATGTCATAAAGCTGTTTAGACACTGACATCGATATAAACAGAGTAATGCAACTGTGAAGCAGTTATACTAATATAGTAGTCTGGAAAGGTTTACATATGTTGCTGCCCAGGCCGAGGCCTTCAAGTAGTAAAATAGTAAAGACAGACTGGGCCACAGGATACCAAACAATCAACAGTAAGTAATGCAGATGTGTAGTCCAGCAGCCTCTATCTATACTCTGTACACAATCCCTAGGGGGTAAAGACCTCAGTTGACACAATGGGATGTATCTGTTACATAACAAGACATAACTGACACCATCATAATCACATTGACAAACAGAACAGTCTGTATGGCAGGAGGCAGTAGGCCTGCATTTACCCAAGTTGAATTGTATGGTAATGTACATCCAGATACTTTAAGGCAGCTTACCCCTGATACACCCACATGTTGTAACAGTCTAGGTAAGTTATGGTGCATCCTTCCCCTAGACTCAGTAATACAGGGCCATATACCACTGTTACATACATTGGCCTCTGGAGTGCATAAGGGCACACATGTATTGTGTAGGTGATGCCCAAACATATATGGACCCAACTCCACAGTATGTGTGGGGGACACAACATCAGTGGAGTGATGGCAGGAATGGCAACATGACATACTCACAATCCACTACATAACCCCTGACAGCATGTCATATGTACAAAGCCTGGTATGTAGGTGGAGGACAGAGACTGGAACACAGCCCATATGTGTAAAACTTTTGCCATACACTAAGCAAGTGGCTGGTGTTACAGGATGGTCTGCAACATACCCTTAGTCAGGAATATGAAGTTAGAAACAGAAATGTATGTAGCTATGTACTGATAGCACTCAAAACACACACTGCCAGTGATATATCTGACACAAGACCTGTGTGGTGAACAGACAAAACATAATAGGCACACCTCTGGCCATTAAGAGGATAGACCCACAGTTGAGAGCTATGCAGACAGACTGCATTCCAAGTTAAACTAGTATGTACACACAAACCCTCTAACATCAGTGCTATACAGTGCATACAACAACACTACTCACACTCTGTCCATAGTTCTGGAACCTCCTACAAATATGTAGCTGGCCTGAGTGTGCAGGTTCTCCTGTAAGAGGTATTGTGACCTGCTGTTTGTAACACTGCTGCCCACACACAGGAAGGATGTCCATCATACAGGAAAGGTAAAGGGGCCACGCCCACAAGATGTAGGAATTTATAGTAGTTGGTTGCCATGACAGTGGTAATTCGAAGTACTACACAGCATGCTGCATGCAGGTAGCAAGTGACAGACACTGATTGGTGCAGAGGCCATCATCTGACCATGTGCATCACTTACAAATTCCATGCTGCAATCTATGCAAAGCAGCTCATTTCATTTACTGGAGAGAGACTGAGAGAGAGAGAGTGTGCATATAAGGCACAGAAAAAAAAGCCATCTAGAAGTGTCTGCATTCCCAGAACAGGTATATGAATTATACATGTATGTAATTGACCTTAGTACTTGGTCCATAATAATGGGATAGATATGTGGAATGATTTATATGTGCCTTCAGGTGTTGTTGTTGTAATAATGTTCAGCTGAACAACTGCTAAGGACAATAGAGTCTGTCCCTGTGGGTAGTGGGCCATACCCGTCAACCGTGCAGAGCAACACTGACTGATAAGATGTAAGCCATTATAGTGTGTGTTGTGTAATGGGAAGTATGTATATTACATGGCCAACAGCTGGTGGTGGAAGTAATGCCATTATGATGGACATGTGGATTCCACAACCCACCTCTTGCAGGATACTCAGGTTAACCTGTATTGTAGCATGAAGGAATGCCAAAGGTGTGTAATAGGGTTACCTGAAATCTGGGCCTACATATACCCCCCTAAATTCAGGTTGTGTCCATATGTGGCACCTGTCTGTGTTGTAGAAAGACAGATCAGTGCAGCTGTGCAAGAAAGTGTTGTGAGATCGTGGACCTGATGTCTGAATGTACCTCACATATAGGTATGTGTATGTATATATATATATATATATATATATATATATATATATATATATATATATACACACACACACACACACACACACACACACATACACGCACACACATATATATATATATACATATATATATATATATATATATATATATATACATGCATGTCCACAAATATACAGATATCCATGTGTAGACATATATATGACCACATATATACATCACATATATTTAGACATATATAGATATATACCTATATGCACATGTCTACATATATACAAACACACACACAAACATATATGTATATAAATACATGTCCCCCATATTACTACAACAGTGCTGCATGTTATGTGTGAGGAAACAGCACACATAGCAATACACACAGATAACTACAACTTTCAGTGTGTGCAACATAGACAGGTATGTCACAAGTGAACCCCTTGTTGGGACCACATTGCCCTTGTCTGTGAAGTATGGAATGGGAATATGGCAATGTATGGCAGGTATAGGTGTGGAGGTGGTCAGGGTTGGTAGATATGGAGAACAGCCTACAGGGGTGGTATTTGACACATGTGGTGGGTAAATACCTTGGATGGTGTGTGTGGTCTGTGATAGGGATTCCCCATGGGCCTCAATATGGACACACTGGGAACAAGCCTCCTACCCACTGCTACTCACAACAGCAGTCCACGTCCTGAAAGTGCCTGGCTTGGAGGCTAAGCAGGAGGAGCATGTGGGCCCTGTGAATGTTTACTGGGTGCCTCAAAATGATGTAGCACATCCCACATGTGTCTGTGGAGCCTGTTATGGAACAGACCCTGGACCTGACCTCAGGGGAGAGGAACATGTCTGTGTGTGCCCCCTGGCGGGGCAACATCCCCTGGGTTGGTTTCACCTGACAGTATTGCTGGACCAGTACATGTGGATGCCCCAAGGTGGGACACACATGTGATGTGGTCTGGTAACATGGGCAGATGAGTTTGGAGAGGTGGTTTTGTTGGCCAATAGTACATATACATGCTATTGTGTCACTGTTATAGAACATATGTTGGTAGAAATAGTCTACACAATCCCAAAACATGTTCAACAGCATGCATAGATAACTGCAATAACACAGTATGTCAGATGTGCAGCACACACATAGCAAGCATACCACAGGCATATATGGAACCATTGTGGCCATAAAAATGGCATGCAGGTGGATAGTTTATAACAGCTCAGCAATGATAGTGTCCACACAGGGGAAAATGGCTACAAACACATTTCACAAAGTGTGGTACAGTACAATATCTGCCCCACTGGTAGGTATGCTGTAGCCATACCTATTGAGTTGTGTGTACAGTTTTTTGTTGCTGATATGGTGGGGGTGACAGTGATGTGTTTTAAGAATTGTGGTAACCTTCCTGCATGACTTGCTCACATCTGTGTCCATCTTTTTGTCTTTCAGGCATGATGAATCATGGAAGGCTGCCAGCCTACACAGCAGTGGAAAATAAAATCTTGCTGAATGGACTCATACAGCACTATGCGACTTTGGATGGGCTGCCTATGATCAGCAGGAGTGGACTGCCTTCTGGAATGACCTATTCCACAGGGTCAATGATGTCGGACTGCACAACTGCAGTTATGAGCAGGTCCAGCATGATTGTTCTGACCTGCTTTACAATGACCTTCAGCATGCTGCTGCAGTCCAGGGGGATCACCTCGCCACAAGGGGGGGCCATGCCATACATCCCCCTGACACATGTGGAGGAGCTCCTGGCCAGCCTTATGGCACCTGCCCATCCAGCCAGCCACCAACCACCAGACACCTTTGTGAAGGTGGGTTCCACCCACACACCAGCCAAGGAGCATGCAGGTATGGCCACAGGGCACATCCGTAGACCACTGTTGTGCATACATCCACATTGGTACAGGTAGATCATGCATATCTGACATGTCATAGATATATTTTGTTGCTGCATAGTAGTGATAAACAGATGTCCATATATGGTATTATTGTGGAAATGTACTGTTGATGTATTGTAATACTGCTCCCACCCTGTAGCAATGCCACAGTTGTGACCACTGACTTTGCATCTCTCAAATTCTTATATGTAGGTCCCTCTGGGATACCAGCAAGGCAGCAACTTGTAGCTGGTGTGTATGGTTTATGTAGATGCTTGCCAATACAGTGGGCATGTAATGGCAATCGTATATTCCATGCACATATCTAACACACCTACCCAGAATGCATGCTGTACATTTGCACATATTGTTGCTGTGAAATGCACAGCATCACAGGGGTAACCATGATGGGGTATTGGAAGGGTATGTCAGACACCTGCATGATAACTAACATCCTGTCATTGCAGAATGTGTCCACATGGAGTAACATAATGGTGGGAGACATGGCCTACAGTAGGGACATGTTTGGAACAGCACCCATATACAGTGCAACACCAGTGTATATACCTGTAGGACAATGGCAACTACTGTAGAGATACACTATGGCATAAGGTATTACAGTGGCCCACATTATCAGCTGGGACTGGGCTGTAACATGTGGTGTTCAGTGTATGGGACACTGCAAAGTGACAGACATGTGTAGGGCTTACTTGTCATGCATCTGCAAAAAGGGTGAAGAAGGGGGAGGGGTGTCAGCATGACACACCAGTACACTGCAGCAGGGATCCTAAGGATGCTATGAATGGCTGTATCTGCACATATTCAGGTTCAGGACCTGTGGCAGCCATAAACCTACCCTCACAGCAATAGTGACCGCAGTGTGTGAACACCAAGGGATGTTCACATGAGTAGACCTTGCAATCATGCAGATTAGGGGGACATGTGTAGGGCAGACTGAACATACACTAGCAAATGCAGATGGCTCATGCTGGTATACACCTGCCAGGAGCAGTGACTGCTGTAGTATACACAACAAGATGTGCGGCAAAACCGTCATGATAAGGGAGTGCACACATATGCCCACACGGTGTGTATGCATCTCGGTCAGCATCAACTCATAACACATTCCATAGACACTGCATGTGAAAGTACAGGACATATGTCACATATCGGGCTCATGTACTGTTAAGATATGTGGTGATGTGGTCCCATGGCAGATCAAGGATGGGTGCGTCATATAAATAAGGGTGTGTACACCCCCAATAGCCATAGTATTTTCTGATGATTATCAGTGTAAGAGTATTAGATTGGTAATACATGGTCCGCTGATGTTGAGAGCTGTGAATAAGACATCAGGCATTCACAAATTACATCTGTCCACATATCATCCCAGGTATGTGTTGCTGGAAAACATAGGAGCTGTGAGAATTAAAGCTGACATAACCGACACAGGAGTACACATTCAGCAATGGGCTGTACACCTGTGAGTTGTAGTGCACAGTACATGGCAGGGTGCAAAACAGGTGCATGGCAATACTGTGTACATGGGTGCGGTGGTATCCATGGGAAGGGGCTTCACCTAGTGACACAGCACATGCATAACACGCATGTATACTGTTGCTAGCATGGATTGACTATAGCCTGCACTGCATGCTGTTGGGTACCATATGTTATGCATGTTGACAGAGGAGTAATAGGAGAAATGTGTGTACTATCATTGTGCAACCTCACCTGTATCTGTGTGTGTGCATCTGGCGTGTAGTTAGTTTGTCTGTAGGGTCACTCTGGTGAAGTGGAGGGAGGCTGATGCATGTAGGATGTGTGTGTGCATGTGTGTGTGTTTGTGTGGCTGGCCATGTATGCACATGTGTGATTGTGGGGTGTTCATACAGCAGTACCCCCCTCTGGGATCATGCAGTACATGGACATGGACTGCCACATTATACACCAGGAATACTTGTCATGTGAGTAATCACAGGACAGCTGGTAGTATAATATGGTCTGTAGCATGGAACAGACATTGAGAGGCGAGGTAGACAACAGGTACACCCTTAATATCACATTCAGCAGAGAGGTCACCTACAACCCACGTATGCAGTACTACAGATGCATTGCGGAAGTACTAGTCAACACCAGGGGGTGTATTCAAATATTACAGTTGTCACATGATAGGCTGATTGAGCAACATATCGGGCATGTACTGAGCATTACATACACATGACGCACCAGTGCATGATGTTATGGATAGAACGTAGTAGTCCACACATATAGGGGATATGTTCATGATGTCTGGACATACACAAGGTGAATACCAAATGACAGCATTGAGGCCATCTAAAACCACTACACACAGGTCAGGAAGGTAATGTAGTAACAGGTGTTGTGTTGTGATCACTTGTGTAGGCATTTAAAGCACTGATATGTTAATAAGTGGTATCAATGTATGCCTGTTACCAAGTGTGATGCAGGATGGGCTACACATGGACATATACATGGGACTGTCTGTAAAATCACGGACAGGTAGGTATTACGGTGGTGTGAGTGTGTGTGTGTGTGTGTGTGTGTGTGTGTGTGTGTGTGTGTGTGTGTGTGTGTGTGTGTGTGTGTGTGTGTGTGTGTGTGTGTGTGTGTGTGTGTGTGTGTGTGTGTACTGTTAGACAATGCTGTACAGGTTTTAAAGTACATATTCTTGTTTTCCCCACAGGTGGCGAGGTTGGTCAGGGTCCCTCCTGCATGCAATCTGATGTTGGTGTCCATACAAACACCAAAGATGATGATAGTACTGTTGAGGCACAGGTGGGGTTGTCAGGGGCTGACACTGCACCATCATTTGACATCCCCCTTTTAGCAACCCCAACCCTGCACACAATTGCAGTGACTATACATACCCCATCACCAGTGGCCATACTGGAGGGACAGTTGGTGTTTGGTGGCAGTGCACAGAAAAGTGTGGTAACCATGCCTACTGTGTCTGGTCACAGCAGGCATAGCCGGATGTTCAGCAGGCACCACATAGGCAGATGTCCCAGGGTGCTCATGGTAGGGCAGCTGGTCATCATGCCCCTGGCAGAGGTGACATAGCTGGTACCAGCAGGCGCATGTTTCAGGCTGTCACAGTGGCACAGGCACGTATGGAACGTTACACCAGACAAGGCCTGAGGCTGCAGAGGGCTGCTCTCACATCTGTAAGCGACAACATCTGTGAACTGTCTGGTGCCATCCATGCTTATGTTGAGCTCATGGATAGATGGCATGGTGAGATGATGGCCTTCATCGTCCGTGGTATGTCCATGCTTGAATTTGTGCTGGGGGTGCGGTGACAGCCGCGTGGATGTATCCCTGCAACACTAATAGCTGGCAGTCAACGTGGATGTGCTAGGACACCAAGGGCTCACGTAGTGGCAGTACCAGCCCTGGCAGTGCACAGAGGTGCTGTCCATTCCACACCACAGCAGGCCACATGCATGTGGTCCTGGCCAGTCCCAGGAGGGACCTGGTACCAGCAGACAATTGTCATCAGCAGGTGAGAGTAGCACATAAAGGCCTATACCTGGACGTGCCCATGGAACCCCTGACAGGCACAGTCCACGTGTCCATGACTGGAGGCAGTGAACTGCACACTCTGTCAGGTACGGTCTGCAGCTGTCCATAAACACCTGTGTAGGGCAGCCACATAGAAGAACTATGTGCATGCATACCCACACACCATACAAACACACTTAGGGCAATCCCATACCTACACACACCACATCACCATGCCCAGCTCACCTCAGTACACCCCTCACACACACATATGTTGTCAAATGTATGGCCCACCCTCGGCCTCTGGAAAACCAACAACATAGGTTCATAGGTTCATAGTTTCATAGGTAGGTACTAAGCTATCGGCCCAAGGGCCTATGTAAGTCTAGCCAACAAAATTCCCTGGCTTACGCCACCCAAGAAAGTTATTTTCCTCTGCCACTGTCGAGCAGAGACACAGAGCATATGATGATACCTGTGCCACATCCCTGTCATCCATACCATCACTGCAGGGACAGGCTAATATGGTTCTGATGCACACAGTGACTGTACTACAGTGTACCACAGTACTGCAGTGTAACATGTTGTAAGGAGTAAAGTGAAATGCATATATGTCAGGTAGTGTAGCCATCCAGCAATGATGCATTATAGCTGTTAGTAACATTGGTTAATTGTGGTCTCTATAATGTTATCCATTTGTGTTGTAGGTGTACATGTGCATATGATGATACCTGTGCCACATCCCTGTCATACATACCATCAATGCAGGAACAGGCTAATATGGTTCTGATGCATATGGTGACTGTACTACTGTGTACCACAGTACTGCAGTGTAACATGTTGTAAGGAGTGAAGTGTAATGCATATACGTCAGGTAGTGTAGCCATCCAGCAATTATGCATTATAGCTGTTAGTAACACTGATTGATTGCGGTCTCTATAATGTTATTCATTTGTGTTGTAGGTGTACATATGTCAGCACGAGGCTGGTCTGCAGTCATATTCCACAATGGGGTATGGCACTGTGGTGACA
Source organism: Protopterus annectens (assembly GCF_019279795.1). NCBI lineage: Eukaryota > Metazoa > Chordata > Ceratodontiformes > Protopteridae > Protopterus > Protopterus annectens. The sequence goes on along the minus strand of NC_056733.1, from coordinate 1,579,684,484 downwards.
TTATGGCTGTGACATATCTGGGGTACAGTTGAACACATATCACAGGTTAGTATAATGGTATTGCCTGTGCCACATGGACAGGTGACCCGCTGGGGTGTATATACCCTGAAACCTGATGTAGACCCATCCACATACACGTACAATGTTACTTGGCAACACTGGGACTAGAGCCCTACCTAGGTATGTAGTGATACTAAAGTGTGTGACTTACATTGCACACAACACACAGCGTTTAGGGTGAGGTGTTTCCCAGGTTACATGTTACATGCAGAACATCGCCAGACATGTACAGTATGCTAATTGGGTCTGTAATGGGTGTATATGGACAATATATAGTGTGACATAACTTCATATACACATTAACAGACACATAACAGGCAGACACACATCCGAGAGACCAGGGCAATTGCTGCTAACTAACTTGACTATGTGACCAATGTGTTACAGGTAGGCTGCACACACCATATGCATAACTGGCCTGGATTGTGGTATCAGTTACCTGTATGGTTGATGGTGAAAGTGCTAACCATAATGTGGTACATGGGACATATACCGGGTGTATCTTGGTATAATGACAGTGTACACAGCACCCACATCCCCCAGTGGATATTATACTCCTTGAAACCCATGATGACACTCTGCCATACCCACCATCACACATTGGCCATGACTGCGATGCAACCCATAGTATACCCCAACAGTTATACTACAGGGATAAGCATTTAATGCACATGCCACATGCGTAGTAGGGTGTTGCATTGTCATGCCTCACCTATGGGCAGCAACAACACTATCTGTACTACTGTGTGGCAATGGGTATTGTAATAGGAGTATGTGGCCTTGGAATGATGTTCCCTACAGATATACGGACAGGCACACATACACACACTTGCCAGAACACAATGGGGATCCCATGCCTATCAACCCATTTGTGCAACACTGTTGTGCTGGTACTGCAAGGCTTATGTAGCCGATATGGAGAGGAGCTTAACAGGGTACATGTAATGTCCCATACAGCAGCAGCCACAACTGACTATGGCAATGGGTGTTGCGGTGATTGTGAAGGCCCTCATGGAATTCCCAAGTACAGGTGTGCTAACACACAGACACTGCTATGTTTAGTCATGCACAGCTACACATGTGTCAGTACAGGGGTGCATTGCTGCAGGTGGTCATAGCTGTGTACAAAGCTATTGTCCAGGGAGAGATGGGCTGTGTATGGGTTGTGTATACAATGGTATCCTGCCACCTGCCATGTTGCAGCAGGCAATCTATCGACAGACACTACTGTGGTGGACCTCAGGGTGAGAATGACATGCATCAGCCAATCCTCCACTTGCCTCCTGCACATGGCCATTGAGGTGGTCAAGTTGACATGCATGCAACATGTATTACAACACATGGTTAGTGTCTGCGATGGAGACCTGTATCCAAGCATGTTCTGTTGACTGTGGTAGTATAGTGCAGGTACCCATGGTATGTGATGCATACAGGGTGTCATCTCCTATATGTGCCAGTTCTTATACAGCTTGGCAGACATGTCAGTGTCAATCAAGCTTAGGTTGCCTGTACATATCCCAGCTGGATACCTGCCATCTGCACATCTGTACAGGGACTGACAGTCATCATCTTGGCAGGTAGCTATGCAGTAGGATGAGTGTGTTGACAGATAGATGCTTGACACCAATATGTATGCCATAACTACATGTCAGAAGCCCTCACTAACATGTGCTGTACAGATGGTAGTCTACCAATACATTTCACACGTCCGATCATTACCAAGTAAGGGTTATATATTGTAACACAGCTCTCACACACCAGGGATACAACAGGGAGGCCTCAGAGTCCAGCTATGCCTGCAGGTGTGCCTGTTGTCAGTACTACATTTAGCACTCTGCTCTTGCCTGGGTAAGCACTGTCAACAGTAGTCCCGCCATGATGCACTACATAACAGTGTGATAGCACATACCCTAGGCTATTACACCTGTATGTAACACATTCACATAGATGACAGTGCTGTACAGGCCTCATATACATCTGTGTCCCATACATGACACTCACATCCCTTGCTACTGTAATGATAGCACATAGGCGTATGTATTGTGCATGGCATTACATGCACTTGCTACAGATGTCATTACTCTGCTATGTTATCAGACTGGGTGGTGTGAACTGGTTACCAGGCTAAGCCATGCTTAGCAAGTATCAATATTGCTGCAATATAACAGCTGAGCTGATTTGCGCACTGGTAAGCAAAACCTACACTGTCTAAGCACCTGTACATTTACCCATAGCTTAGTACTGCTTAGCTTCGCACAAACCTGCTTAAAGCTGCTCAACACTGCCTTAACCACTGTGTATCCAACAGTCCTTGTTTTGCCCAGCAATAAAATGAACAGCCCTTTCATGTCTTGAATGCATGACCCTGTACACTACCAATCACAACACTTAACCACTATGCCATGACCATTATGAAGACAGCTGGTGTTTTACCAATATCTCTGTCAATACACAAATTGAGTAGTATTGAACAATTGCCTTTGCTTCCACAATTGTGTAGTATAGCAATAACCCACGCCTGGGTGTGGGTAATGCGGGATTTACCCATGGTTGGCATGGTTTGGTCCTGAGGGCGAAGCCCTCAGGACAAAACAAAGACAACCGTCGGTAATCCATTACCATTCCCAGTGGTTATTGCTAATATACTATGACATTATTTAAGAAAATAAATAACAACTTTTCTTAAATAATGGCATTGTATAATGCCTCTTTGCTGCCCTTCCACAGCTGTCTGGTATCCGCAGCAGTTCTGATGTACTGCGCATGCAGTACATCAGACTGTGGCCAAAAGCAACGGAGAAAGCAAGATCTCCGTTGCTTTTCACTGTTTTGCTATGTTAAATGGGTTTAACATGGTGAGACAACTTTAAAATAAGCAGAGATGTCCGTTGCTTATTTTAAAGCTGTCTCATATATTAAACCCATTCTTTATATTACACAGGTTTTAAAAAGCAGCGGAGAAAGCAAGATCTCGTTTGCTTTTTACCTGCTAATGTCCTATGTTAAAGGGTTTAACATAGTGAGACAGCTTTCAAAAAAAAAAAAGCAACGGAGATCTCCGTTGCTTTTTAAACCTGTGTCATATGTTGAAACTCCTTTATATAGTGAAGATTCAGTGTTTTAGACTTATACTAATGGAAAACATTTCATTATTATGTCTCTTTCCACCTATTATGCGTATCTATTTTTTTAATTTTGCCTGTGCCACATGGACAGGTGACCCGCTGGGGTGTATATACCCTGAAACCTGATGTAGACCCATTCACATACACGTACAATGTTACTTGGCAACACTGGGACTAGAGCCCTACCTAGGTATGTAGTGATACTAAAGTGTGTGACTTACATTGCACACAACACACAGCGTTTAGGGTGAGGTGTTTCCCAGGTTACATGTTACATGCAGAACATCCCCAGACATGTACAGTATGCTAATTGGGTCTGTAATGGGTGTATATGGACAATATATAGTGTGACATAACTTCATATACACATTAACAGACACATAACAGGCAGACACACATCCGAGAGACCAGGGGCAATTGCTGCTAACTAACTTGACTATGTGACCAATGTGTTACAGGTAGGCTGCACACACCATATGCATAACTGGCCTGGATTGTGGTATCAGTTACCTGTATGGTTGATGGTGAAAGTGCTAACCATAATGTGGTACATGGGACATATACCGGGTGTATCTTGGTATAATGACAGTGTACACAGCACCCACATCCCCCAGTGGATATTGTACTCCTTGAAACCCATGATGACACTCTGCCATACCCACCATCACACATTGGCCATGACTGCGATGCAACCCATAGTATACCCCAACAGTCATACTACAGGGATAAGCATTTAATGCACATGCCACATGCGTAGTAGGGTGTTGCATTGTCATGCCTCACCTATGGGCAGCAACAACACTATCTGTACTACTGTGTGGCAATGGGTATTGTAATAGGAGTATGTGGCCTTGGAATGATGTTCCCTACAGATATACGGACAGGCACACATACACACACTTGCCAGAACACAATGGGGATCCCATGCCTATCAACCCATTTGTACAACACTGTTGTGCTGGTACTGCAAGACTTATGTAGCCGATATGGAGAGGAGCTTAACAGGGTACATGTAATGTCCCATACAGCAGCAGCCACAACTGACTATGGCAATGGGTGTTGCGGTGATTGTGAAGGCCCTCATGGAATTCCCAAGTACAGGTGTGCTAACACACAGACACTGCTATGCTTAGTCATGCACAGCTACACATGTGTCAGTACAGGGGTGCATTGCTGCAGGTGGTCATAGCTGTGTACAAAGCTATTGTCCAGGGAGAGATGGGCTGTGTATGGGTTGTGTATACAATGGTATCCTGCCACCTGCCATGTTGCAGCAGGCAATCTATTGACAGACACTACTGTGGTGGACCTCAGGGTGAGAATGACATGCATCAGCCAATCCTCCACTTGCCTCCTGCACATGGCCATTGAGGTGGTCAAGTTGACATGCATGCAACATGTATTACAAAACATGGTTAGTGTCTGTGATGGAGACCTGTATCCAAGCATGTTCTGTTGACTGTGGTAGTATAGTGCAGGTACCCATGGCATGTGATGCATACAGGGTGTCATCTCCTATGTGTGCCAGTTCTTATACAGCTGGGCAGACATGTCAGTGTCAATCAAGCTTAGGTTGCCTGTACATATCCCAGCTGGATACCTGCCATCTGCACATCTGTACAGGGACTGACAGTCATCATCTTGGCAGGTAGCTATGCAGTAGGATGAGTGTGTTGACAGATAGATGCTTGACACCAATATGTATGCCATAACTACATGTCAGAAGCCCTCACTAACGTGTGCTGTACAGACGGTAGTCTACCACTACATTTCACACGTCCGATCATTACCAAGTAAGGGTTATATATTGTAACACAGCTCTCACACACCAGGGATACAACAGGGAGGCCTCAGAGTCCAGCTATGCCTGCAGGTGTGCCTGTTGTCAGTACTACATTTAGCACTCTGCTCTTGCCTGGGTAAGCACTGTCAACAGTAGTCCCGCCATGATGCACTACATAACAGTGTGATAGCACATACCCTAGGCTATTACATCTGTATGTAACACATTCACATGGATGACAGTGCTGTACAGGCCTCATATACATCTGTGTCCCATACATGACATTCACAACCCTTGCTACTGTAATGATAGCACATAGGCGTATGTATTGTGCATGGCATTACACGCACTTGCTACAGATGTCATTACTCTGCTATGTTATCAGACTGGGTGGTGTGAACTGGTTACCAGGCTAAGCCATGCTTAGCAAGTATCAATATTGCTGCAATATAACAGCTGAGCTGATTTGCGCACTGGTAAGCAAAACCTACACTGTCTAAGTACCTGTACATTTACCCATAGCTTAGTACTGCTTAGCTTCGCACAAACCTGCTTAAAGCTGCTCAACACTGCCTTAACCACTGTGTATCCAACAGCCCTTGTTTTGCCCAGCAATAAAATGAACAGCCCTTGCATGTCTTGAATGCATGACCCTGTACACTACAATCACAACACTTAACCACAATGCCATGACCATTATGAAGACAGCTGGTGTTTTACCAATATCTCTGTCAATACACAAATTGAGTAGTATTGAACAATTGCCTTTGCTTCCACAATTGTGTAGTATAGCAATAACCCACGCCTGGGTGTGGGTAATGCGGGATTTACCCACGGTTGGCATGGTTTGGTCCTGAGGGCGAAGCCCTCAGGACAAAACAAAGACAACCGTCGGTAAATCCCACATTACCCATTCCCAGAAGTGGGTTATTGCTATTATACTATGACATTATTTAAGAAAATAAATAACAACTTTTCTTAAATAATGGCATTGTATAATGCCTCTTTGCTGCCCTTCCACAGCTGTCTGGTATCCGCAGCAGTTCTGATGTACTGCGCATGCCTATGCAGTACATCAGAGCTGTGGCCAAAAGCAACGGAGAAAGCAAGATCTCCGTTGCTTTTCACTGTTTTGCTATGTTAAATGGGTTTAACATAGTGAGACAGCTTTAAAATAAGCAACGGAGATGTCCGTTGCTTATTTTTAAAGCTGTCACCGTATGTTAAACCCATTTAACATAGCAAGAGGTTTTAAAAAGCAACGGAGAAAGCAAGATCTCCGTTGCTTTTTACTACTCAAGCTATGTTAAAGGAGTTTAACATAGTGAGACAGCTTTAAAAAACGGAGATCTCCGCTGTTGCTTTTTTAAACCTGTGTCACTATGTTAAACCCTAACATAGTAGACTTTTTAAAGACTTATACTAATGGAAAAGTCCGGTAACGGACCTTTTTCCATTAGTATAAGTCGATTTACAACGTGCATGCTGGCCAATCAGCATGCACGTTTTGGAATATTAATGGGGGGTCATGGTATAATACTTGTTATTAATATGACTGTTGCATCACTTATGTTTTTTTATCATAATGTACACATAGCAGATACGTACGGTGAGATACATCTGGGAGGGTATACACAACCGTGAGGTTTACAAATGACAGGAATATGGATATATACATATAATAGGTCGATATATGTCGACATGTACATACACAGGTATACTCATACATATGTCTGTATAAACATCTGTATAGTGCAACATATATATGGCCATGTATACATCTTTTCGTATGTACATATATATATATATATATATATATATATATATATATATATATATATGTGTGTGTGTGTGTGTGTGTGTATATATCAATATATATGTATGCACATCCTATGTGTACAGATATGCCTATTTATGTGGATATATATGTAGATATCTATAACTATATGTGCATACATATCTCTTCTGATACACCTATTACTGTCAATATATATATAGCTATCCATATGTATATGTGCATATGTATCTCTATCTGTATATGTGTAGACATATATTGCTCTGTATATGTATATGTAGTGTATATATGTACATACGTATATATATATATATGTATATATATATATATATATATATATATATGTAGTATATATATATATATATATATATATATATATATGTATATATGTATATATATATATATATATATATATATATATATATATATATATATATATATACATATATACATATCCATCTATGTATGTTGATATGTATATGTCTATATATCTGTATAGATATATGGATAATTATATATACATATATATTCACCATATGTCCTGAACATGGAGTGGAGCTCTACCTCAGTCCCATTAGTCCCAACCTCTTAGTGCAGGGAGATGTCTGTATTGCAGGTATATTTGTAGACTATTGCTACTGTAATAGGGATTGTCTTCACAGACATGTTGTGTGTGGGAGGTCACATCTGCTTTTAACATGTGCGCCATTGGCTACTGAAAGATATCCTAAGGACATCATAGTACAGTACCACTGCTAGCACAGTAACGATCCTGTGGACTACAGCAGAGATATGGCCAATATATGTGGACAGTCTGACACACTCTGGTCAGTCCAGAGGTATACACAGAATCCCTTAGTGCAAGACATGTGGACCAAGCCTGACAATGTGGATAACAATCATGTAGATGGGTATATCATGTAAATAGTGGTATACATTTGCCCCATAGGTTATTCATTCACACAACCCTGTCTTTCCTGACACATAATAACCGCTGGTGCAGAGGAGCCATGGCCACATGCAACCCACTAGTTAGTGACATACATCTGTACAGCATCCCACTACTTTGTCTGTCATACATGACTGTTATGGTGGCCCATACATCTGGCAAGTATCTGGTACATAACATCTCACTGGGTAAGTACACTAAGCTGCTAAGCATGTAACAAAGCACTGTGAAGGCTACAGGCAGACTGCCACAACACTGGCCTACATTTCCTATGGGGGAATCCACATGTACCTGAATATATAGCATGCTCTACAGGCGTGTCACAGCACAGAATAACAGACACCTGTGTGAAAGTGTATAACTACAACCAATGTGAACACAGCCACATATGGTAAGCTAGCATAATATTACAGTATATGGATTATTTGATCAACACCACCCTCATATGTGCCACTCACACACTAACCCTACATATACTGGGTCGTCACACACTGTGGTCCGATGCCTGTCTGTGGTATGGGACATGTGTGTGTTTGGCCCTAAAAACATGGAAGCTGATAGGGTATCATACAGTAGAGCAACATGTAACATCAGATAGAATAGGACCAAGAACAATTACATCTACCACAGTTTGTACACAGGCCAAGGTACATATTCACAATACACACACTGTCGAGAATCACCATAAGTACACAGACCTCAGTACTGTACAAACAACCACAGAATGCCCAGGTTATGTCCTCAAATATAACCCCTACTATACATAACACGTGTAGCAGTCTGCTATCTCACTGGCTTGTATTCAGATATGATGTCAATAAATATGGTGTACAGAACATATGCACCTCTTACTGCATGACATATGTACTAAGATTGACAGAGTTGTGGCTGGAGGCACAAACACAGGGCCAGTATTGACATGTTGCTGTGATAACCTCATACATTTACTGTTGTATCAGGGTTTGTTGCAACATATGTCCTATGAGGGATATGAAGTCAGTAAGTCTCATGGCTGTCACCATGTACTGACTGCAGTCCTCACACTATGCTTCTGCAGTTCACAGATAGGTGCTCTGTGGGTAACACAAGAAACAAAAGGCACCACATACTGCGCAGTCCACAGATGACCCTACAGATGGGGGTATCCTCATAAACATAGCAGTGACATGAAAGGTATTAAAACATGTAGGACAGCCATATCCACACACAGCCTGTTAATCCCCCTCCTGTGTGTTGGCCTGTTTCCACAGTGTATGTTGTTAACAGTAAATCCCCAATCCATCTGTGATGCTGTTTGCCAAACAACAGATCTAGGTCCTGCTCACAGTGAATGAAAAGGCCCAACACCAACATGATGTTTCTAGATATTGGAGTGTGTTTCCATGCAATTGGCTATGGGAATGTTACCGCAGCTGTTCCACATGCAATAAGCTAGAGGAAGGCTGCAATTCATGCAGAGGCCATCAGCTGATCATGAGCATCACTTATAATACACATGCTGCTTCATAAGCAAAGCAGGTGTAAGTCTCCTCATCCACCAGAGATGGAGTAAGAGAGGCAGACAGAGGCAAAGATAGGTCAGGGAGGGGAGGGAGAGTAAAACTTAAGCATGTTTGTGTCACACACATACCAGTACAGTGTATCAACCCCCTGACTATGTATTGCTATCACATGTCTATGCAGTTGTTGGATGCGCCACATAGGTTACACATTGAGGAGCTCTCCAAACATATATGTGATGGTGAGTGACATCCTCAACAGTGATATGGTAGCTATATGGTAGGTGTAGTACACATGCCTGTCCGCATGAACAAGTGTCAGCGTAAACATAGCCACACTCTGTCAGGGATCCACACAAATTGACACACTTGGTAGGGTCAGGAATACAACTCCTCACTAGTTAGATTGCCACAATACGGTACTGTGCAGGTATCACATGCACCACAGGGGTAATCCGGAGATTATGTGGCCAAAGGGTATATGGAGGTGTCTGACATCAGACAGCATGCTCCAGTATGCCAATGGGGGTTGTGGTGAGTGTAAATGTAGTCATAGGTATCATACATGACACACACAGACACAGGGTGCCAGTACTGACATGCATGGGTGCATTGCTTCACAGGTGTGTAGTGGTCGACTGTGCCAGACGGCTATACAAGGCTAGGTGATGGGTATACCTTGGCATCAGGCCACATGACAAAGGTCTGCAGTGCGGCTCAGAGGTGTAGTGTCTGGATTGGCCCACACAGATGGGTATTGTATCCACCATCCAGTTACCTGGGTACCTATTGTGTGTGGCCATTGCTGTGTATTGTGTGCCATGTATGTGTTCCTTATTCCATGACATGGATGATGTCTGGGATGTGCACATGTCCCATATGCATATACAGTGACATGTGTAACTGTACCTGGGGTGTCTGGCCCATGTTGTGTACACAGACTGTTATCACCAGATGTGCCAGTCCTGGCCTCATGTGGCGGGAACTGGTAATAGACAGCAGGTTGACCCTACACCTACATTGACAGCTTGGTACAGGTATTACCTGGTGTCAGTGACATCTGTCCATACAGGGCATGTGTTTAAGGCATGGTATGTTGTTTGTGGGTCACATTTGATGGCACCGCATGTCTTGCAGGTGTCCAGTGTGGAACAAACGGAGGGCGCACTGTCTGCATGTACGTGCCTATTGGACTAATGGACAGGGTGCCATACCCTCTGTAACCCACTGCATTCACATCATGGTTACTATCAGTGGGCAATAGGCAAGGTACTACCAACATAGCAGTTGTTGCCTAGGCAAGTGTGTGTGTGTGTGTGTGTGTTTGTGTGTGCATGTGTGCGTGTGTGCGTGTGTGTGTGTGTGTGTGTGTGTGTGTGTGTGTGTGTGTGTGTGTGTGTGTGTGTGTGTGAGACATGGGTTGAGAGTGTTCTCTGGGTAATACAAGGGTTGCTAACTTTGTTCACCAGGCCTTGAAGTCACGTGTAGGGGTATGGATTTACACCCCACCCTCTTGGCTATTTCACATCTGTTATACCTGTAAGGTGGACATTGTGACATATACTAGGGACACCATATAAAAAATTGCAAAACCCACTTCACAAAGTGTCCAGTTGTTACACACTCACAGCCACCTCTACACAGGATATGAATGACAAACACAGACACACACACAAAGAAACACAGACACACACCTGCCATTTTTGGGATTAGAACTCCTATCTAACTAGTATATTAAACTACAGCACTATACAGTTATAGGACGCGCCATGGAGATTACTGGAGTACTCCTTTCCCAAAGGTGTATTTCACAGTGAATGACATCAGCAGGCTTGCCAAAGTATGACATTTGAATTACAGTGAGTGTGACTAGCCTAAAAAGCATTGCTCCCTACACAGACATAGAAACACACACAAACATTCACACTTGCCATGTGTGGCAATTGAACCCCTACCAGAGTTCTATATCACACTACTGCACTACACTGTTATAGGACATGCCATGGTGATTACTGGAGTACTCCTTCCCCAAAGTTGTATTACACAGTGAATGACATCAGCAGGCTTGCCAAAGTAGGGCATTTGAATTGTAGTGAGTGTGACTAGCCTGGAAGGCATTGCTCCCTACACAGACATAGAAACATACACAGAAACATCCACACTTGCCATGTGTGGGAATAGAACCCCTACCAGAGTGTTGTATCACACTACAGCATTATGCTGTTATAGGACACGCCACAGGAATTACTGGAGTACTCCTTCCCTAAAGGTGCATTTCACAGTGAATGACATCAGCAGGCTTGCCAAAGTAGGGCATTTAAATTGTAGTGAGTGTGACTAGCCCAAAAAGCATTGCTCCCTATATAGACATAGAAACACACACTAACATCCACACCTGCCATGTGTGGGAATAGAACCCCTAGCTGAGGGCTATATCACAATACAGCCTTATGCTGTTATTGGACATGCCACAGGGATTATTGGAACATTCCTTCTTCAAAGGTGTATTTCACAGTGAATGACATTAGCAGGCTTCCCAAAGTAGGGCATTTGAATTGTATTGAGTGTGACTAGCCTAAAAAGCATTGCTCCCTACACAGACATAGAAACACACAAACAACCACACCCACCATGTGTGGGAATAGAACCCCTACCCGAGTTCTATATCATACTACATCATTGTGCTGTTATAGGACGTGCCACAGGGATTACTAGACTATTCCTTCCCCAAAGTATATTTCGCAGTGAATGACATCAGCAGCCTTGCCAAAGTAGGGCATTTGAATTGTAGTGAGTGTGACTAGCCTAAAATGCATTGCTCCCTGCACAGACAGGGACACACACAATTGACATGTCTGGGATTAGAATGTCTACCTAAGTAGTTTATCATACTACAGCAGTACACAGTTATAGGACGCACCACAGAGATTACTGGCCTACACCTTTCTCAAAGGTGTATTTCACAGTAAATTACATCAGCAGCCTTGCCAATGTAGGGCATTTGAATTGTAATGAGTGTGACTAGTCTAAAAAGCATTGCTCTCTACACAGACACAAACACACACACACACACACACACACACACACACACACACACACACACACACACACACTTACCATGTCTGGGATTAGACCTCCTACCTAACTTATCACACTACAGTAGTATGCATTTATTGGATGCGCCATGGAGATTATGGGGCTACACTTTTTCCAAAGGTGTATTTCAAAGTGGATGACCTTAGCAGGCTTGTCATAGTAGGGCTATGGGGAGGGCAGTGTGAGTGCATGGGCCATAACCCATTCATCTAGAGGTTGACACGCCACATGCGGGCACACGCAGGGGTATGTTCCGCAGGTATGTGTCTACAGCTGATAGATGACTACTTCCTTGTACAGTCATGTTGCACAGCTAGCACTTGCACCACTCTGTAATGCTGATGGATATTGTCTACAGTGAATGACATTTACACCTCGTGTGGTTGTAGCCATTTGGCTGTGTACTGGTGGGACAGGCATCATGATGGACGGCTCCTTGTCACAGTCACTCTCTTCCACACATCTATGTACGTCTAATTTTGGCATATTATAGTGTGTGGTCTTTGGATATATGTCTGTATTCATATCCACTGTGTGTACAAAGCATGACTAGTGCATACTGAGGAGTGTATGCACTAACATCTGCAACTGCCATATATGTATGGTCCACTGTTGCTTGCAGACATGGGCTTCATTTGTTTAAGTGTGTGAGCATGCCCAGTATGCCCTTCTGTATTGAATATGTGCATCGATTCCAGGTAGTTTGTACTCCATTGTAGACCTTTGTGTTGTATACCTACAGGTAGCAAACTGTTTCTGCAGGGAATTCATCGATCATTTGGCAATATGGGGACAAACTGTGCAGGGGATAGTGTGTACTGTGCTGGTACTGGTGTTAGCAGAGATATTCAGACATGTATACTGGTATACACTGTGATGTTTTCTGCCCTCATGTACTGTCAGGTGGAAATTCTTGCACAGTGATCTCTTGGGGACAAGGGTGACTGCAGCTGTGTCCGGTATTGTGGGCAGACACCTACATATTCATGGTAAGTTATGCCGTTTTGGAGGGGGAGCTGTAGACACTTGCTGCTGGGTCTGTGTATCCAGTTCAGCACCTTGGTACAGCACTGGCAGAGGATCCCATACTTGTATATCTATCAACATGACAGTATGGCCTTATCTTGCTGTGGCAATACCTCACAGCTCTACAGATTCACACAGGTTACCCAGAGGCAGGGGCCATGAGTCAGGACATTACCCCTATTGTGGTGTACGGGCAATTATGTAGTCACCCATTTATGTGTTTGCAGCCAGGGATAGTGTGTGCACACAGCTTTGTGTCGGACCTTGCACATTCCATGTTGCCCATGCTCCCATCACCCGTTATTCTATCCTCTTCCATACATTATGCATACATTCTCTGATACTTTCCCTAAGGTTATCACCCCATCATAGCTGTGTTTTGGTGTTGGTCCACAGTTCATGCTGTGGGACATGGTGGACATGTTACTGTAGTTTGTCCACATGGTCTTGCATATGGCTTATGTGGAGTGTGTTATGTTGTTACTTGGGTGTCCATGACATAACATGCATTGGCAGTACATGTGAGACACAGGCCTTTGGCAGAGGCCTGTGGGTCATTTGGTGTTGATGTGGGCCAGATGTGGCAGGCCGTTGCATTCTGTCAGTCCTACAGTCTCAGACTGCCGTATATTCCCCTGGGGTGACAGGGTAGATGTGCTAGGTGTTCATGCAAATACCTTCTATCAGTCTTGATCAAGTGGTATGGATGCTGGCAGGGTGCTACCTATGGCTAGGGACACACCTGCATGGGACACCTGCACTGCATGCTGCATTCTTTTGCTATTGCCATATACAGGTGGGGCCATATTGTACCCATTCCCCACAGCAGGAATACGACCAGTGAGCTACCTGTGGGTGGTGTTTGGGTGAGCTGGATGCATGTGTGCTATGGACACTACTTGCATATAATACACATATATGCATTGGGCATTCCAGTTATGCTGGCATGTGCAGCTCCATCAGCTGTTTCCCAATATATCAGTCCTACCTCCTTTGTGATCTGCAAGTGTTCGGGCAGACAACACCGGTATCCCCTACTACAAGTCCAGATAATGTGATGCATACCTGTTTGTACAATTCCAAGAGTGTGTCCATTTCACAGTTACACAAGCTATAATGTATGTCTGGGGTACTTTCCCCCATGTACTGCTTGTATATCTAGCCCAACAGCCATGCCATGTCAATCTTTCAGATGGTGACACATATTACCACCATACATTTACAATGGCTTACTGCTAGCATGTGTTATACTGGTGGGAATTGTCTTAGGTACTGCAGTTGTGAGAACTTGGCCCTGTCATCAGACATAGTGAGCAATGGCCACCAAGTCATACTCAACATGCATACATACTGACCACTCTCACACAATATGAAACACACACCAACCTAACACACACACACATACCTGCATATTGTGCAAATGCTACAATCTATCCTGCTACCTTGGCCACCACTGGGCATCTGAGCTCCACTAGTATTATACTTACACATACATGTTACTACATTTCTACATAGGGTTGTGAAGGGCACACCTGACTGTTACAACATGTGTACATTGGATTGGGGGGCACACCAGACCATTATACATTTCTAAATAGGTTTGGGGGGCACACCTGAGTGTTACTACATTTCCAAGTAGGGTTGGGGAGATCACACCTGACTCTTTCTGCATTTCTACACAGGATTGGGGGAGAGGGCACACCTGTCTGTTTCTACATTTCTACACAGAGGTTGGGAAGGGGCACACTTGACTGTTACTACATTTCCAAAACTCCAAAAACTCTCTCCTCGTAATAAACCTAAATATTAGAAGTATCCTAAGCAAAGTCCATGACCTTCATGCACTACTCTCCTTCTATCAACCAGATATAGTCATACTCACTGAGACCTGGCTTAAACCAGGAAACTATGATATTGAAATTACAGCACCTGGCTACAATATTATTCGTAGTGACAGATCAGAAAAAAGAGGTAGGGGAGTAGCAATACTCTACAAGAGTCACCTCATCCTTGAAAAACTAGACATAACAACTCCAGACCTAGGAAATGTTGAACTCACCCTCACTAAACTAAAACTTAACCCAAATAAATATATAAACATCATAGGATGCTACATCCCTCCAGGCAATAATATTCCCATTACAGAAAATCTCCTAGAATGGCTAGCTGACTCCCTCCCCCAAGAAAATATCCTATTAGGAGACCTTAATATAGACTGGCATTATTGCTCCAGTCAAAACCCACTCACCCACATCAGCATACATGGACTAACCTAGCTCATAACCTCCCCCACAAAAACAGACAAGAGAACCAAGCATCAATCCATACTAGACTGGATTCTCATATCCCATCCTTCACAAATATCCCTAGCTGGGTGTCTACCAGACACCCTCAGTGACCACCAAGCCACATTTCTACTCAGATGAAAAACTCCTCAACTAACCCAGGTAACTATCCAATAAATAAGAAATAAAAGACATTTTAACCTGCCCAACTTTAACAATGACCTAAAAAGGTGTAACTGGACACCCCCTAAAAAACCTAGATCTTGATGAAGCAGTTATATACTTCAGTTCAACCTTCACAAGTATACTTAACCATTACACCCCTCCCAGAACCACTAGAATTAAAACTAATCATGCCCCCTGGCTAACCCTAGATACCAAAGCCTTCCTCAAAAATAGAAACAAAGCCTGGACAAACTTTCATAGCAGCAAATCCAACTCAGATAAACAAAAATACCTTGAACTGCACAACAAAGCCAACAAACTTGTCAAAACAGATAAAATCTCCTACTTCCACAATTTACAGAACAAACATATAAACAACCCAGACAAATTCTGGGCAGCAATTAACTCAGCCTTGAAACCAGGGAAAACATCAACCCCTACCCCTAAAACAGGAAATACAAAGACAATATCCCACTCAATTCAACAAATTCTTTACAGGAAACTATCCAAGCCGTTGCAAACAACCAACCAATCTCCAACATCTCCATCCCCACTAAAACCCCCCTTCCACCAGAAACACCTAACAGCCACAACTTCTGCTTCCACCCAGTACCTACCAAAGCTATACAAAAACTACTCCTAAAACTCAAAGCAACAACCCTAGCCACTGATAAATTACCCACTGAATACTTCCAAAAAGCCGCCGAAGCCATAGCATATCCTGTTTCCATCCTTATAAGCAGACCCATCTCTTAATGTAAAGTACCCCAGCTTTGGAAAATCTCTCATATTATTCCACTCCACAAAGGGGGTAGCTCTCTTGAACTCAGTAACTATCATCCAATAGCCATACTATCCCCCTTAACAAAACTTCTAGATAGAGTAATACACATTCAATTAATGAAATACCTCCTAGATAACAAATTACTATCTACACAGCAACATGGCTTTAGATCCTTTCACAGCACCACCACCGCACTTACAGCATTTACTAACACCATCAATAATCACAGAAATAATGGACTACTCATATCAGCCACATTTTTATACTTATCCAAAGCTTTTGACATGGTTAATCATGCAAAACTCCTAAACTCAATATCCTCCCTAAATCTTAGCATCTCTGCCATCTTGTGGTTTAAAATCTATCTAGAGGGCAGACAACAAGCTGTAAAATGGCAAAACCAACTCTCTCCTTTACTGCCTGTCTCCCTAGGGGTACACCAAGGCTCCATCCTGGGACCACTTATCTTTACCCTTTTTACCAACCAACTCCCATCCAGCATTCCCAATGCCTCAATAGTACAATATGCAGAGAATACCACCATAATATGCTCAGCCAACAAAATAGGCCTCCTTCACTCCTAAACACAGGAATGCTTTTCCCTAGCCGAAACTCGGATCACCAATCAAAGCCTCATTCTTAACCCAGCTAAAACAAAACTACTCATCTTTACAATCTCCTCAGATAACAATACCATAAATACCCCCACTAATCACACAAACTTGCTAGGTGTGGAAATTGACAGTCACCTTAGATTCGACCTACACATTTCCACAGCCATAAAAAAAGTTCATAAAAAACTCTGTCTACTCTATCGCAACAAGAGATATCTCACTGACCATTCCAAAATAACAATAGCCAGGACTCACCTTATATCCACCTTATAATATGCCTCCCCTGTGCTTACCAATCTCTGCAAAACTGACCTAAACAAACTTGACAGCTGTTATAATAAGATAGCCAGATTCGCCACAGCTTCACCCTTTAGAACACATCACTGTGTCTTCCTCAAAAAACTCAAATGGCTAGAACTCCCACTATTACTTCAACTCAATCAACTATCCCTAGCCCACAAAATAATACATCACTCAGACAACACCCCATCCGTACAACACCTATTCCAACCCTACACCGTTACCAGAACTTTAAGATCTAGCACCCAAAACCTCCCTAAGGTTACCAAATTTGACAACAAAGCCAGCAAATATGTCTACAGCCACTATATTAAATCTGGAACTCCCTTCCTGCCCAAATAACTGACAACAAATCCCCAACCCACTTCAAGAAACTACTTAAAGCTCACCTCATGAATAACTGACTATGCTCCTGTATCACCCCTGGCTAATACTTTAATTTATGATATTAGTTAGGAGCTACTTACCTATACTGTCCATGAAGATATATTTATGTGACATCAAAAAGTAGCTACATCTTACTCATACTATGCTTACAAATGATTAGATCATTACGGGACAGACCAGCTCTGTGCCTTAAATTATGTGTATAGAGGAATTGACTGAAATAATTATCTTCTCTTTCATTTAAAGTCTTTCTATTTGCTTTGCATTAGAATTGTAATTATCTTGCAGAAACATGGAATGATTTATGTAGTTAACAAAGACAGTGAAAATGTTCCAAAGGTGAATACCATGTGATCACCTTATACTAACCTCTGTGTAGCCTGCCTTTATAATGTATTGTCTATCAAGTGCTATCTACTAATGTTTTGTCTGTAAAATGTAAGAATGTATTCCCTTGAAGCTTTTCTCCCTGGGCCTCCACTGAAAATGGACTAGTATCCAGTTGGACACTCCTGGTCAACAAATGTAAAATAAATAAATAAATACATTTCTACTCTGGATTGGGTTAGGGGCCCGCATGACTGTTTCTACATGTCTACATAGGAGTGGAGGGGCACACCTGACTGTTACTACATTTCTACATGGAATTGTGGGGCTCACCTGCCTGTTTCTACATTTCTACACAGAATTGGGGGGGTACACCTGACTATTTCTACATTCCTACACATGATTGGGGGGCACACCTGACTGTTTCTACATTTCTACACAGGATTGGGGGCACACCTGACTGTTACTACATTTCTACATAAGATGGGGGGCACACCTGACACTTGTACACATTTGCTATGACTGTACTGGTATGTCAGGTACTCCATTTCATTCTGTATTCAAACCTATCATGCTGACTAGAGGCATATCAGTGTACTGTAGTCTTAGGTTTGATTGACCTACATATTAGTTTCTGACTGTTTCTACATTTATAAACAGAAGTGTGGGGCACATCTGACTATTTCTAGATTTCTACACAGGTTTGGGGGGCACACCTGACTGTTTCAACATTTCTACACAGGATTAGAGGGGGCATACTTGTCTATTACTACATTTATACATAGGATGGGGGAGCACACCTGACTATTTCTACATTTCTACACAGGTTTGACAGGGCACACCTGACTGTTTCTACATTTCTGCACAGGATTGGGGGCACACCTGACTGTTTCTACATTTCTACACAGGATTGGGGTGGGGGCACACCTGACTGTTACTACATTCCTACATAGGATGGGGCACACCTGACTGTTTCTACATTAATACACAGAAATGGGGAGGCACACCTGACTATTTCTACATTTCTATACAGGTTTGAGGGGGCATACCTGGCTGTTTCTACATTTCTACACAGGATTGGGGGGGCACACCTGACTGTTACTACATTTCTACATAGGATGGGGGGGCACACCTGACACTTGTACACATTTGCTATGACTGTACTGGTATGTCAGGTACTCCATTTCATTATGTATTCTAACCTATCATGCTGACTAGAGGCATATCAGTGTACTGTAGTCTTAGGTTTGATTGACCTACATATTAGTTTCTGACTTCCTACCCTTCAGAACTAACATCGCATTGCCTGACCTGATGTAGTCTGGCTGTGTTGGCCTGGGGGGGGGTTACCCATAGGCATCATTCAGAGGCCATAGCACAGCCTTTGTTTGTGTTTGTCTACACATGTCCTGCTGGCTGTGACTGTTGTTGAGTATGTGTACCTCCCTGACTGGCATGTGTGAGTCATATGGACACACATGTGGCCCAGCATATTTCCTGCAGTGGATTTTTTGTCGCCCTGTGTAGTACTGGCTACTAAGGTGACACAGGTATTTGTTACAGATCTCATGGTGCCACTATAGGTGTCTACTATCTGCTGGCATCCTATTCAGCCACCCGATTCCCTTGCATGCTCACATCTATACCATAGATACAAGTGACTACACATACTACTCCAATCAGCAATCGGTAAGGGGAGTGACTTATCTTGCGGGTGTGCCAGTATTGAGGATGGTGCTGAGGGCTGCCTATGTCGGATGCACATAGTACACTCACTACACATGGCTGAGCACATGTTGTGTCATGTTTGGCATCCCTTTTACTGTATGTGCGAGTCAGAGAGAGAGTTGTCATTCCTTGGGTCCCTACTGTGTCAGTGTATGTACTATATGCTGCCTCTTTGTCAAGGCCATGGCATACTGGGCACGTCTCCATCTGGGGCAGGCTCAGGTTGTTCCTCCCCTGAGTCCCTCAGTGCCTCTACAGGCCTTGGCATTGGTGGGGGGCTGTGTTGCCCAGCCCCGTGCTGTTCCTGCTGCAGCTGTTTCTGCAGGATCATATTGTGTAGCATGGCACATATGATGACAGTTTGGGTACATGTAGCTGGTGAGTACTGCAAGGCTCCACCGGATGTGTCCAGGCACCGGAACTTTGACTTGAGCATCCCAAACACACACTCTATTATGATTCTGGTCTGTGCATGTGCCTCATTATGGCGTTCTTGTTTGGGTGTGTGTGATTTCTGATGGGTGTCATCAACCACGGCTCCAGTGCGTAACCAGCAATCCCCCACTAGGTGACCATAAGGGATGTCCCCATTTGCAAATCTCTGTTACAGCTGCGTCAGATGCCAGATGTGGGAATTGTGATAGATTCTAGGGCAGCCAGCACACACCTTTATTATAATGCCCTGGGCATTGCACACGACCCGGCAGTTGATGGAGGGGAGGCCCTTGCAGTTGATGTAGACCCTACCCCGCTCACCGGGTGGTGCTTTGATGCGTATGTGCATGCAGTCTATAGCACCCACCACCCCATGATATTCTGCTATTTGGTGGAAGAGAAGCATATTGCTGGCCAACACCTCACGGGTGGTGAGGAAATATATGTGTTTACCGGCATGTGCTGACATGGCATCCAGGAACTGGTGGAATACTCTGAATGCTGATGCTAGTGAGACCCCCATGATATCCCTAGTTGGGCTTTGGGAGGTACCTGTGACTAGTATTCCTAGGCCTACACATACTTTGGTATCCACTGGGATAGGTTCCCCTCTGTTAGTTCTGTGTGTCAGCAGTGGCCGGCACAGCTCAACAATTTGCTGCAGGAGGTCCCTGTCCACCCTATAGCGCTCCACTATGTCCAGCTCATGTAGCCCCTGGTAGTTTGCCCTGGGTCTGTACACTCATCTCCATCTCCTCACTGTGGGTTGTTCGACAGCATTCTCATCCTCACCACCCTCAGCCTCTTCCACATGTTGTTGTATGATAGCTGCTGCAGCCCCTATCATTTTGTTGTTTTGTTTGTTAAAAGTTCCTTGCTTGTATACACTGGTGGTGTAGAGTATGGGAAAAACCAGAGGGAAAGGTGTTTGCATAGTTTATAGTAGTGTTCTGGGCTGGGCTGGTCTGCTGCCTGTGTAATTGGCTGATTCTGATACATTTCACCTTCCAGCTATGATAGTTCTCCTAGATTGCCTTCCTACTGCTGCTTTCCCTTTCCATTGCTGTCCTGTTTGAGCCTGAGGGTGTGCCATGCAAAGAGAGTGCTGAAATCTATACAGAGCTGCTATTTCCTGGTTTACTTTTTTTTTCCCTTTAAAACCCGGCACGCGGTACACACATATCCGCTTAGGCAATGTAAAGAGTGCTAGGCAGCCTCAGACACACACCCTTGCTCAGCTCTGCTAAGCTAGGAGCAAGCCCAAGCCACAGGTCTCCAATCTGCTTACAGTTTGCCTGACCCCCCCCCATGATGTCAGCTAACTCCTAGGTTTGCACCAAGCTTTTCTTGCTCTTACACTGTTGGGTGCTGACTAGCATGCAGGGCAAATCTGGTATTCAGTATCATTCCCCTCATTTGCATAGGATTGCCTGCTAATGCATAGTTACATGTTCCACACTGAGCCTCCCCCCTTAACAACAATTATTCACTGGCCATGTTGTCTTCTGCCTGCTATTGAGTATAATGGCAAAATAGTGATTTTGGTTAGAATGCTTATTTTATGTTTTTTTTCTTATTTTCCCCCCAATCCCGTTTGTGCGCCACTGCCCTACGCTTACACAGCCGAGATCAGCTAAGAAAAAATAAAATTGATTTTTTTATTTTTGCAAGTGTTTTCCATGCCAGTGGCCTTATAGTTGGCCATTGGCATGCTTTCCACATGATATCCACCCTTTATTTGGAGCTGTCATTGCTCCGTTTTGTAATTTGCAGAAACGTACTCCGTTACTGGCGGAGTACATTTCTGCAGATTACACTAGTCCTGCACAGCTGGTTTCCAGCTTCCTGGATAACAAATTCACCTCATTTGCATGGATTTCTCCTGCAAATGGGGTAATTTGCATGCAGGGGCTGAGTCCATGCAGGACTAGTGCTGGAGCACTCGTGCATGCCTCTACAGGTTATTCCTGGATCATACGGCAGACATATTGCCTGCTGGAACTCCTGCACTAGTCCTGCACACCATGCAGGGCTTGCAGAATCCAGGGGATAGTTTCATTAAACCTTCAGAGGAACATCAGTACAACTACCAGTAGAACAGACTTTAATATTGTTATAGATTCAAAGACAAGGAAGGATCTACATCTTGAATTTTAATTATTAATTCATTGTTAGTCTCATTTTTTGCAGCAACATTAAAAAACAAACATAATATTCTTATGCTAAAAATAATTTGGTCTCTGACATCTCAACAGCAGTATAAATTTATGTTTTCATGGCTTTTACCTGTTATTCTGGAGGGAACTGATAACCATCTTTTGTTTGGAAGTGAATATTTTAGAAATAGCTTTTTTTCATCAGTTTCTAATTGCCATAATAACCAAAAGTTGACTATACCTGTAAATATAAATATGTTTGAGTTTCTTAAAGATAATTCTTAACAGACCTGAAAAGTCATCCTTGGATAGTGCATTACATAAGTTGATAACTCTAAGGATGATGACAAAGGACAGTTTCAAATTACATGTCTGACTAAGTATGGTAAGGGTGTTTGATTTAACACTTAAAATAACAGAAAATATGGGAGTCTTAAAGAAGATGTTTACAATATAGCATACTTATGAAGCACTATTTAATTATTTGCAAAATTGCAGAATCAGTCAGTTACAAAAAGCAAATATTTTTGTTTGTAGCACACTATATTTGCAGTAGATGTTTGAGGTTCATAAGCTTAAGAATCACACAGAAGACAGAATGAAGAAACTTTGTTTATCAGGTATTTGTAATACTTTTTCTCCCTACTGCTTAACAGCTATAATCCATCATGCAATGTAATTGGCCCATATATTCCCCAAATGATGTCATCCAGGTAGCCATCAAGTTTTTTTAGTTGATCCCTAATAACCAATATCTGTGCCAACCTGCAGATTCTAAATGCAATACTGTAAGTATGTATGTATGCCTTTCTGTCTATGTGTGTTTGCTGCTTTTCATGCCCACAACTTCTATGACCCAGTTACCTCTGGTATCCTTCAGTAAACCAATCCTCCATTGGGTGTTTGTACAGTCGTGGGCATAACTCTCAACCTCTTAGGGCAAGATATCTGAGCAAAGTCTGAAATAATGGAGGGGAGGGACAGCAGCCCAAAAATAAAGGGACACATTTTAAATATTGCTCTTATAAGTTTAACAAAATTGCTTGGACAACATGTTTTGTGTTAGCATGCATTTTCTGAAGGATGTGAAGTCTGAAATTCAAATGTATGTCTTCATTTAGTGACTTCAATCCTCAGTGATTTGCCAGGAAACCATAAATATTATGAGGTACAGACCAAAATATGAGGCAAAAATCCAGACATTATGTGAAAATCTGGACAATTAAGATGTATGTAAGTGGGCCTGAGTAAGTCAATGTCAACCACCCACTTGTATCCTCTTCTTTGGTAGCTCTTCCATCATTGAGGGCACAACTCAAACTTGGATTGTCTGTATTGCATAAAAGACTTCATTCCCTCAACTATGTAACCAAGGTCTCTGCAACTAGTGAAACTGATGCAGAGGTTCCATTCATGGGTATGAACTACATCTGTCCTCAGCCAGATGGAATGTCATCCCATTGTGAGGCATACTAGTTTACAGTGAAGATTATTCATGACCAAAAAATTATTAGCATCTCCTTATACCTTGCCATATACGTTGAAGCAACCCAACTTGTTTCTGGGGATGTGTAAAACCTCCAATGGTTGGTATTTGTCATGGACATAGCAATATAAATATAAAACCAGTGCTGCTGAAACAGCATCCTCTTGTCACCTCCCAGCCTTATCTCCAGAATCCTTAATGTCTTTATCATGTAAATGAGCTTGATAGCATGGTATTACATTGTGAGCACTGGGGATCAGCAGTAGTTTTCAAAACTGCAGTTTGTTTGAATTTGAGTGTCCATTCAATTAGAAAACATGTCCAGGGACTGTGGGGTAGAGATCTTAGGTGCATACAAATTGTTGGCAAAGGTCATTGTTTTTGTTTTACTGGTACCCGTGTTATATGTTACTGAAGAGGTCATGAATACATTCTTGGTAAACATTGTGGTGAATGATAATTTCAGTCAGTCATTGTTTTTTTTTTTTATGACAATACCACCTGTATATAAAATTGCAATATTCTGACTTGACTCCAGGAAAAGGTTTTAGAAAAATGTAGAAGATACAAAGGCCCAAAATAAATTATTTTTCAGTTTTAGTATTGATATTAACCATATAATAGGCACTTCTGTGATGAGTTACCAGATGATATCCTTCTGTGAAGTAGCTCTTGATTTAGTTCAGAAACTCATTAGCTACAGAGAAATGTTGTATTCTCTGTCAGATAACCTGTTATTGTCAAAGATGAAGGTTATTTTAAGGCAAGTAAAGAACACATATAGTCTATAATCATGTTGTCCATGTGCCAGTATCCCATAAGCTATGAGCTACTACATGTTTACAGCGTAAATTCATGTTCCAGGATTCTGCAGCATGAAAAGGAGCAGAAAAATATGATAGTCACTAACAAACAGCTGGTCAGCTTGTAAAGATAAGACATTTATTGATGCTTTCTCAAAACTCAGGGAAGTTCATATCTTGGAGGACAAGTTTGGATGTTTTCCACTCCACACTATTTGATTAAATATATTTTTCACATTTATTTATTTATTTGTAAGGTGATCAGGTCTCAGATTTGGATAGAACGTAGAGAGATATATATTTGTTTGTAGGTACATTCCTCATGCTTCATACACATACCATTTATTCATACTCATTTATTTATTTTTTATTTGTAAGGTGATCAGGTCTCAGATTTGGATAGAACGTAGAGAGATATATATTTGGTCATAGGTACATTCCCCATGCTTTATACACATACCATTTATTCCTCATGTCCATGCACCTTTTTCTTTTCAGTGACAGTAAATCAATGTGTTCTGTTGCTATGGCATCATTGTATAGAGTATTTAATAAGCTTTTAATTGTATAAATAAATTAGGCATGTTTGTTTGGTAACAGTGTGGCAATGTATCTCCAATATGTTTTAACTTGTTAACATTTTTATGTTAAATATTTATGCCACAAATTTTATATAATTGTGAATAAGTCTTGATAATGCTTTTAAAGTTGAAATGACTGCAAACTGAATTACCGACTGCAATTTCCTGAGTTGGAGCAGTATACTGGCAATACTGAAGCATTTTTGGTGAGGCTTACATTAGGAACTGTGGCAACTGCTAATGTTCTTGCATTAGCTGCAAACTGAAACGAAACAGTGCGTTGTGGCGCGTCATGTTCCAGAATATGTTGGGATTTATTTTTTTATCCTAACTAATTTTTTTTCCTTATGTAAATCAAGTAAACTCAGTAGACATTTAGTGATGTCACATCTTTTACACATTCTTTTTTAGGGAAGATGATATAGTAGGTTACCATATCAATGAACAACTATGTAAAATCTACACTCCTGCAAGAAAAAAAAATGTTAAACTGTGGGAAATAACATTTTCCCGAATGACTTTGATTTTGCAAGTGATTATAAAGTAAGGAGTAGAGAATGTTTTACCCCTCTACAGAAAACAAAACACCATTAGTTTTGTGCAAATTCATTTCACAAAGCCGCATTTACACTGCTATTCTCTGCACACATAAAACCCAGATGTTACAGGTCACTATTGAGAATTATTTGTTATTCACTTTTTTTTTATTACTATATTAATCCCTTTAGGTCTAGGCTCTATTTTTAGGAGGCATTCACGATGGTGTATGCACTGATGATAGGAATTTTGGCGGTCCACACAGCCTATTTGGCCCTCCCCAAGACCTTCGACACCATCCCCCACTCTGGAAACATAGATAAACATACTAAGCTGGGCATTAATCCCTACATCACTTGATGGGTTGCCAACTGGCTTACTGACAGAACCCACACTGTAAAGGTAGCCGACTCCAAATCCAGCTCCAGACAAGTGACAAGTGGAGTACCTCAGGGTTCAGTCCTGGGACCGCTCTTGTTTTTCATCTACTTCTCTGAAATACAGGCCAACACTAAGGGACTCTGGCTAACAAAGTTCGCAGATGGCTGCAAACTGGGAGGCATTATTGAATCCTCAAATGATGTGGATATTCTACAAAAGGGCCTTACAGAAACAGATGCTTGGTGCCAGAGCCATGGGCTCAAGCTCAATGCCAAAAAATGTATAGTTATTCCCTTTGGGAAAAAACATGTACCCATGAATTACCACATATGTGGCAGTACACTAAACACCAAAAGTGTCATAAGAGACTTAGGGACACAGGTGGACAGTGGTCTCACCTTCGATAACCACATTGCCACAACAGTCAGGAAATCCTTCTATGTGGCATACCTCATCACTAAGGGCTAAT
>NC_056733.1:1579634044-1579657213 GCF_019279795.1 Protopterus annectens | reverse complement strand
CTTGGTGTACTGGATAGTAGGGCTCAGACAGGCACTACTGATGTGAGACTGACACTACCCCACACTTAACTGGGATAGCTACTCATGTACCGACACATTAGGCCAACGCTGTCCAGGATTCATAACCTCCACTCGGCTGGATCAACCCATACCCACCACCTCCATGACCAACAATATCCTTGACATGGACACTACCAACATGTGACTGGTGTTCCACACCTGGGGTTATCCCCTCGTTGGTGGATTCTGAACATATGCTAATCACCCTTGTTATCCACATCCCAGCACCACACCCTTCACGGCATACACAGTACAAGTGTACTACAACACCTACTACAGACGTCTTATGACAGCAGTAGTTAACATCATGACACCCGTGCAGATGGACAATGCACATACGAACACTGAAACATACCCCAGTGCACTTCATTAGCACTTACACAACTGCACGGATCATGCTATTCCACACAGAGCCATGATGGTACCCACCAGATAACGGACGCCACTCTGGGGGTCCAGTTCCATGGACATAATTTACAACAACAGGTGGAGGCTGTTGCAAAGTGGAGTACAATCCCATGGGTGGGGTAGCTCACTGGTCAGCCTCAGTAGGGCTACAGGATCCCTCATCACATACTCCGAAACTAGCTACGTAAACATTACTGCGACACATTCCAGGGTGTACCACAAGGCATTATGGAGGTATGTCAGTAGTTAACGGCAATACCCACATCTGCTCTGACATACAACAGTTACTCAGGAACATTACAGAACCAGGTGATGTTGGCAACATGCTGGCGGATGGGTTCAATGCTAACATTACACCTTCTCGCTCCCTACAGGGCCACAATCCTTGCAGGAACACTGCGGTGTCCCTGCGGTCACACCTACACAGTACTAACCTGCACTCTATATGGCCTGGAACGCTGGCCCCATGTGACTGCCCAACATCCTAGGCTGTGATTTACACAAACCTCTGAACGACATGTCTCCCCACTTGGCCACCATATTCAGTAATAGCCTTATATCAGACATTGTGGCCCCAGAATGGCACACAGCAGCAGTTATCACACTCCACACAGGTGGCGCCACAATGCATGAGGGGGACTATTGCCCTATACACCTGACTGGACCGTTCTGCAAGGCTATGGGGCACATCATCATGGAAGTCATTCACAGAGACATTGGTGGGCTCCGGTCCTTTGATGCCACCCAGGTTGGGCATGTTAGGGCCAGAGCATGGCTCCTACACCTGATGGACTCCTTTGATACAGTTACCAGGGTAGTTGATGATGGTAAGGGGGTCCACACAGCCTACATTGTCCTCTCATTGCCTTTCAGCACCGTTCTCCATTCTGGTATTGACAACATACACATCCACCTGCACATCGACCCCTATGTCTCAGGATGTTATGCAAAGTGGCTCATGGACAGGACACACACAATGAGGGTAGCATACCATAGTACCTACTGTATTTCAGTTACACTTGGCATACCACAGTCCTCAGTCATAGGGCCCCTCATGTTCGGTATATGCTTCCCTGAGGTACAGGCTAGCACAGAGGGACTTTCCCAGCCTAGCTTTACAGACAACTGCATGCAAAGCACCATGATTGATCCACCAGCTGATACTGACTGCCTCCATAAGGGTGTCACCATGACGGACACCTGATATCAATATCATGGCCGCAAGCTGCATGACACAAGGTGCATGAACATCCTCTTTGCATTACTCCATTCACCCACTGACTATCATATAGGTGGTAGTCCCCTACATACATGTCACATTGTATGTGATTGTAGTGCACACGTATGTCGCACCCACTCCTTTGATAACCATATTGCCACTGTGGCATGGATATCCTTCTAAGTGGCCACACTTATCTGTACTGGGTTTGTAGATGGAACATAGGCACCCATTGTACATCTGAACTCCAGACGTATACACACATTCAAGGGTACAACACCCAGTTTAGGGTGTACCTTACACAACAGCTACGGCTTTACATACCACAACATTAACACACCATGACGTTTATTGAGCTCCGATGGTTGACATATACAGCAGAACGACGGATACCATGTCTGTACACATTTGCATACTACATACTCAGGGGTGACCTCCGCTGAACAGACAGGGCCCATGTCCACAACAATATTCATGGATATACTCCACATAAGCGACATAAGCAAAAGCCACTGTCAGCAACATGCTCATGGATATGTGCACACACGCAATGATGAGTGGGATGTGCTTGAGGGTTACATACCCAAACCAGACACTCACCATGCTTTGGAACATGATTCCTATGTACATCACGCAGGGACACTCAGTAGCACTGTTCATGTGATACCTCACTTGGTGGATGGGAGACACATCTATGCCAGGGATCACTGCAGTGGCTGTACTGTGCAGAGGTGCAGGTAACACATGACTCTGCTGTTCACAGACAGGACACTACCCTAGAGAGGTGCCGTTGGTGTGAACACTGTAGTTGAGCTTACACATAGACTTGCCAGACTGGATAGTACCCCACTATCAACATGTGAAGCTATTACATGTTCTTTGTGCATAGTTAATTGACTAGCTCTTCCATTTAGATTAGCTATCATGCTATTATAGTGTCCCATGAATACAAGCCATATGTATCCTGTTATTGCATATTGTACATGCCAATAGACAATAACAGGATACATATTGGAGCGAGAAGGTGTAATGTTAGCATTGAACCCATCCGCCAGCATGTTGCCAACATCACCTGGTTCTGTAATGTTCCTGAGTAACTGTTGTATGTCAGAGCAGATGTGGGTATTGCCGTTAACTACTGACATACCTCCATAATGCCTTGTGGTACACCCTGGTATGCATGATATGCCTGTTATGCTGTGTAGAATATCTGACATATCTACCTACAATACTGTACATTACACATATTTTACATAGTATCCCATAATGCAAAGCATACTTGCACAGTGGGACACCTTAGACATGTCATTGTCGTTATATGCCCATACACATGCCTACTGTGACAGTATATTGACATATACTATCCCCTGCTATGGCACGTACTAGTTGGACATACCCTACCACTGATGGCGGGTGGTATGGAATTGTTCTGTTTAAAGCCCTCATGTAGCATCCCTTGTGGTGTCTGTGATGTTTACCTTGTGGCCCACTGCAGGACACACAATTTCTACAAGCATTACTATGCTCAGCAAAACATCACTACATAATACCTTTTCCCACTTTGCGGACACTTTTAATTAATACAAAACAGGCTATACATACACTAACACAATTAATACAAAACAGGCTATACATACACTTACATACCGAGTGTTCTACATACCTTGTTATCATTCCGGACTTTCATGACTATCTCTCTTACACTGTTTAAACAGTTCTATGGTATGAGCATATGGTTTGAATGTCTGGCAAGTCATCCTTATATACGTTGATACCTGTAACATGTGGTTTCCTGCCGCCAATTGGTGTTTCTGAGTGACTTATTACTTGCACATCAGCTGTGCAGCTACTCCATTCACCAATTACGTGGCAACAGTGGGGTATAATTGAATTCTCCACTTGGGCATTGCCCATTTGACCTACCTTCGGGGAGATGGCCTGTATTGTGTTTTGTTGTGAGTAATTGCAACTGCTATGTGTAGAGACACGGATAGTTTGGATTCATGTCCCCCGTGGATTGTGTGTGATGGCTAGAGTATGTGGTTCTACATGTGAGTGTACCTGTCATCCCAACCGTCTGATAAGGGACTATTGCAGACAAAACCTGTAACATCGCCGTTTGTTCCATTAT
The DNA here is from genome assembly GCF_019279795.1 of Protopterus annectens. NCBI lineage: Eukaryota > Metazoa > Chordata > Ceratodontiformes > Protopteridae > Protopterus > Protopterus annectens. The sequence continues at coordinate 1,579,653,395 of NC_056733.1, read as the reverse complement.
ACAATGGCTACGATTTCACATGGCACCTTTAAATGTGTCTCTCACAAGGTATGTTAACGCTTCTGCAGATGTAATTGACTGACTGGATGTTTGTGCTGTAATTACAGTCTGTATTGCTATAGTTTCGTGTGTGGGGGATGTAGGTGGGTTTACATAGCATATACAGGTTTGTGGGGCTTGCATTTCTACATATTCCATATATGTGTGTGGGCTCCTTCCCTAATTAAAGAGCTATCAGTTAGTAGACTTTTTTTACGGGCATATACATTGGGCCATTGTTAATTGGTTTCTATATAGTATGCAGGTGAGGTTGATACATCCATACCTCCAGAATTACAGCGATATGTAAAGGAATGTTACTAAATGACAGCTGTTCCATGTATTTCTGTCCCAGATATTTGCAGTCATTGCAGTTGTGTTGGTAACTGAACCTCTTTGGCATGGGTTGCCACCTTTTCAAATGGCCATTGTGGGACACTTGCGGGAAACACATCGATGTTTACAGGCCGACACATACCCACGGTCAGTACACAGGATAGCACATACTTTTATCCTCAATACATACTTATTGTTGTAGGACTTTGGCTACTTATCATATTGCATGTAACATTTATGTTTCTTACATACAGGCATAACTATTTAATGCAACTATTACATAATATATGGGACATAATAATGTCCTACAATCTCAGACAGTTGCTCTTTGTAATGTTTTATGTCAGGACACAACTGCAAAGGGAGGGGCTGTCCCTCCTAATGTGGGACAGGTGGTAACTGTATGCCTACGGCTAGCTATAACCACACCAACCGTAATGATCTACCTCTAAGTTGGCACTAACAGACACACGATGCAGACACACACACACACATTACAGTCACACGGAAATGCATACAGCACCCTCAACACACACATACACAGGCTATGGCAATCACAAACACAGTTGAGCACAGTACGTACGTGGACCGCAACACCGGCAGCGGTAACTAAATGTCCCTTCATATTGTGATAATATTACTTGCGGTTCTAGTGTTCCGGTACTGTGTTCTTTCAGTCTTTCAGCCTCGTGGTTACACATGTTGGTATGTGACACATTCCATAGTTGGCGGTATCCTATTTATTTGTACCTCCAAGGTTTTATGAATGTCGTTGACCTATCTATATATTTGCAGATATCGGTGAATCCGTATATATCAACATATATCTCTCTATCACCCTTTCTATCTGTATTATATATATGTGTGTATATATATATATATATATATATATATATATATATATATATATATATATATATATATATATATAAATATATATCTGACAGAGAAAATGACAGGCAAAATACACCTTTCATTGTGTACTTGTCGGTGTATACTGTTTCCTGGACTCCGCACATTTGTGTCTGAAACTGTCACATTACACAACTGCCGTAGGTACATCTTGGCTACCATAGTGTTAGGTGATTGTATACATGATTGCGTGTTCTACTCCTGGCAGTGGTCGTTTTACCCTTCAGAGCAGGCGCTATTAGTACAGGGGTGAATAATGCTGGTTTCACCTGTTCTGAACATCATTGACCGTGATCTGCGCGATATTCAGAGAAGCTTAGCCCTGTTTCGCGCATATCCGTATAGTCATATTTAAACGACGCTTACCAGCACTGGGCAACGCATATTCCCGCTAACGTGTGCTAAACATGATCTGATGACCTGCATCCGACATGCATTATTCGTGCCTTCGGGATTACGTTACATCCCTTGCAGGACTTGGGACCAGGAACATGCACGACGGTCACTGCATTTACCACTTGGCCATCTGGGATTTGTACACGTGTTATGGCGTTTTGTATGTGGAGTATAATACGGCTGTTACTCCATACTGCACTCACATGGGTAACTCATTTAGTTTACATATGGATGAGTCCAATTAATGGTATGTCCATGTGATGTTTACTGGATGTGCTGCAGCATTGGGTATGTATATCACAGTGAGCCACACACGATAATGTGCTACACCTTCAAACGACCGTAGGTGGAGCATGCTGGGGTGACGAATACCAGTCATGGGTACACCCCATGCCTTGACACAACATCCATGATTACATTATGTGGAGCCCCTCATTAACACAGCTGGGAATCCGTGCAGAGTGTTTGGAGAACAGTGCTTACACACATGTGATCCCACGATTGCCTCTGCTCCACTGAGCGACAGTTGGTTACTCGATGTTGTGGCGACAGCAGACACTGTTTGCCTTGTTTGGTGTATGGCCTCTGACAATCGGGCGTGTACCTACCGATGTACCTAGGAAGCTATACACACAGCACCAACATATACTGATAGGCGCATGTACTGTTCAGGTGTTGACAATCCTTGTTCCAATAGCTGCTGTGTGTACAATGTTTGAGGGTTGCCTATGTAGGATTCACACAGTAGGCCACCTATACATTACAATTTACAGGTGGTCGTGTATGTGTGCCATCCATTTTACTGTGTGTACAGGTGGAGAGGTGTGTCAGTCCGTAGGGGCCTACACTGTCAGAGTATGTGCTATACGTTCCCTCTTTGCCAAGGCGTAGGCATATTGGGCATGCCTCCATCTGCCTACTGGGGCTGGCAGAGGGTGTTCGTGGTCTGAATCCCTCTGTGCCTGTGATGGCCTTGGCTATTGCGGTGGGCTATGAGGGACTTCACCATTTTGTCTCTGCTGCAGCTGTTTCCGCAGGATCATATTATGTAGCATGGCACATACTGTGAAGATGTGGGCACATGTGCCTGGAGAATACTGCAAGGCTCCACCAGATGTGTCCAAGTAAATGGAACCGTGATTTCAGCATCCTGAACACATGCTCTATGATGATTCTGGTTTGTGCGTGTGCCTCATTATGGCGTTCTTGCATGGGTGTGTGTGTATTTCTAATGGGAGTCATCACCCATGGCTCCAGTGCATAGCCAGCATCCCCCACAAGGTGGCCATGTGGGATGTCCCCCCTGACAAATACCTGATACAGCTGTGAGGCATGCCAGATATGGGAGTCATGGTAGCTTCTAGGGCTGCCAGCACACACATCCATGATAATGCCCTGGGCATTGCACATGACCTGGCAGTTGGAGTGGAATCCCTTGCAGTTTATGTAGCGCCTACCATGCTCACCGGGTGGTGACTTGATATGTATGTGCATGCAGTCTATTGCACCCAGTATCTCCGGGTAGTGTGCCACCTGGTGGAAGTGACGCATATTGCTGGCCAACTCCTCCTGAGTTTGGGGGAAGTATATATGCTCATTGGCATGTGGTAACATGGCATCCAGGAACTGGTGTAGTACCCTGGATGCTGATTCCTGTGAGATCCCCATTATATCTCCAGTTGGCCTTTGAAAGGTACCTATGGCTAGTATTCGCAAGCTTAAAAATACCTTTGTGTCCACTAGGATGGGTTCCCCTCTGTTGTTTCTGGTTCTCAGGCGTGCCCTGCACAGCTCAACTATTTGCTGTAAGATGTCCCTGTCCACCCTGTAATGCTCTACTATCTCCAGATCATGTAGCCCCTGGTAGGTTACCCTTGGTCTGAACACTCTTCTCCTCCTCCGGGACCTGCGGTGGTTGTCAGCATCATCCTCCAGAACATTGTCAGTCTCTAACACATGGTGATGAATCACAGCTATGGCAGCTCCCAACATGTGCATTTTAAATGTTCCCTGTGTGTTTACACCTATGGTGCAGTGTCTGGGAATACACAGGTGTGTGTAGGGTGCTTTCACACTTTATACTATTGTGCTGTGAACACCGATGATGTCATAGGGTGTGTATGTATGATCGTAGCTACAGGGTATCTTATGTATTTTACTACAGGAACTACTATTGTGGTGCCTTTGGTGTTGAATTACATTTGGCTGCCGTGGATTACCTCTTGCCCTTCCCTTTACATTTCTTCACGTTTCACCTACTATTTTCTGGCATGCATCCAGCAGCCTGCTTTCATTTGTACTTTCCTAGACCTGGCTTATCTTACGTAATGTGTTCTATTGCCGGTCTACTGTAGGTTTGCTTTGCTCTGCTATGACAGTTCTCCTTTCTTTGCAATCCGACACCTCCCCTATCCTGTTTTGCAGATTTCTGCAAGCAGACTTGTCAGCTGCCATCGATTGCCTGCTGTGAGTTAATAGGTGTTAATTACTCAGTTGTACTCCAATTACCCTACTGTGGCATTTCCTTCTTTTCTTCCCTGACCTTCCTGTTTGTGCTATAGTTCACAGCGCGTGCATCCACTTACCAGGTTTTGGGCACATTTTCATCCCAGTACACATGCGCTTTCGGGCACCATATGTGCTCTCAGCTAAACGATTCTATACCTACCTCCCGACCCCTGTCCTGCAGCTTTGCTTAGCAACGGCCAGGCCAGATTTGCATTGCTCCAATGTGCTTACAACTATGGTGGCACTCCCCACTGCTGATGTCATGTATACCTCTGAGCCACTCCTCGGTGTTATAGCGCTGCGCCGTATGGTACATCTTTAATCCAGCGGGACGTTTGTGATTCAGTATTACCTGCCTCATTTGCATGGCATTGACTACTAATTTATAGTTACCACGCCGAACACTGTCACAGACCCTTAGCAACCCTTGCAGCTTGGTTGTGGTGTACCATGCATACCATTGCGTATTATGGTGAAATCCTTATTTGTATTACATTGTGATTTTATGACATTTGTATATATTTTCTTTGTGTTCCAGTTTGCACACACATGCCCTGCGGTTGTACTTTGCGTTACTGTGGACATGACATTAAATGTTGTTTTTTAGGTGTTGTGCATCTTTTCTCATGCCATTGGCTATGTATTTAGCCATTGGCATATGTTAACTTTGTAATACATGAGTCTGGGCTGCTTCCATAGCTCTGATGTTCTGTTTGGGAAAACGTAAACCGTGTTTTTTGGTTTACATTTCCGTGGGCTTACGCTATGCCTGCACCACTTTATGAATCGTTATATACCTTCATTTGCATGGTGCGGCACTGTGCATGGGGTGATTAGCATACCTAAGCCGAGGGCTGTGCAGTTCTGGCGTACGCCAGTAGTGCACGTGGAATTGGATCGTACCTGAATTGCTCAACGGCCATATTTGGCGTTATACCGCCTACGCTACACCTGCGCCTGGCGCAAGCTTCATGAATCTCGGGGAATGTGTTGAGCCTTTTATATATCCAACAATGTAAACATTTAACTGTTATGCTTCATTATACATTCACTAATTGCATGAGCAGGGAAAGTTTTATACCACTCTACTAATCCAGTTAATAAACAAAAGGTAAAAAAAATAAAATGTTTTAGGAGAATTTAGAATTTGAAGTGCATGCTGTTGTAATCTGGCAGTCGAAGCAAAGGTTAAGGCTATGTGTTACAGCTCCTGCAGAGCAGGTTTGATCCTTTCAGTGGCCTACTGTGTAACCTTGAACAAATAATTTAACCAAACAATGCTTGGGGAAATTTGGGCTAGACTCCTCAATGGTCCCCTACACTGAAAACCTAGCAACCAGATATCTAGAAAATGGCACATCTTGGAAGACTACTGGATAGGTTGTTTCAGGATTTAAAACATAAATATAAGTTCATTTTTCACAGAAACAGAAACACACATAGAAATTTCCCATACTGAAACATTGTATTAAAAAACAGTGAGTGAGTCAAAGAATGAAAGAGGACAATATAATACAATACTAATACTAGAGAGAAGAAGACATGTTTTTAGTTGAGCAGAATAAGCATCTCTTAACATGAAGGAAAACTGATTACAAACTGATTGCATGCAATTACTATGTGAATTACTCAATGGATGTATTTATTTGTCAGTGTTTCCATGATGGACTCTTGTCTTTTGCCATTTGCAGAGAGTAACAGTTAGGTCAGAAAATGCCAAGATTGGAAGGCAAATGAATGAACATTTTATTGGTGGGCTACTGCCCATTTAAGGATACGTGTACCCATACACATGTGTGCCTATGCATATGTGTGCACTTAGTTGGTTTCTGACAAAATTAGAGGAAGTTACTGAGTGCACGAAATACAATATGAATATTTTCCTAGACCTTTGCATCATCTCTTCATATCTGTATTATACTTACCAGAGTTCTCCGCTTTGTGTGGTTTAGAGTCTCACATTTCATTATGTGGGAATCATAAACATGACATTGAATATTTGCCGAACAACTACTTTTTTACATACCTGCATTTTTGTAACTGTAGGTAATGCTAATTCATACCTGGATGTTCCCTTGGGATAACACCCAAAATGGATAAGTAACCATGAAACAATGCTTTCTTCTGCATACATGGAGACTTTGTTTTTGTTTAACATTCAAATTAAGAATGATAACATTTTCTTTTTATAATAAGCCACAACATGCAGAACTGAATATTTTGATCTCAGAACATTCAGGGGTCTGGTGGCTTCATGCCCCTGACTACATAACGACACTTCAAACATGTGTCACTGTGAACTGGAATTCCTGTGCTTGATCCAGAAAGAGTCTACAGGAAAACCACTGGAAAGGTAAGACCAGAAACAGCTCATGGAAATGACTGCTAAGCTGATACCCCTCTCAATATAAATAGCAAAAAAAAAAATAAAAAAATAATGTGTCTCTTATTTACCTTATATTTTCATAGGTATATACTAGCTTGATGACCACTGGGGCCTCTGTAAGCCTAGCCATGCAGCTCAAATGTATCCCATGGGCTATTTTGCCTTAGATATTGTTTTAAGGGGTGTATGTTAGTTAGGGCATGATTTAACTGCTGCCTTTATCGATCAGGACACAGGTGTCAGGCCAAGGGTGAGATTTCCCATGCACTGGTCCAGGTTATTTCACTTGCTTTATAATTATAATTTTGTTTTCTTACAAATTCATGTAATGATTTTCATGTAACTTGGAGCTTTTCTCTCCTGGCCTCCACTGAAAATGGGTCTTAAGCCCAATGGACTTTCCTGGTCAATGACTAAATAAATAAAAAGGTTAGCAAAGGGCTCTGTTTCACATGGATGGGAATTCCAGAGTATGGGAATTCTCTGAGATACATGCCTATCCCTCCAACAAGTCCTATTTAAATTGCAAGAAAAAATTAAATCCTTGGATCTAATAGTTCTTTTGCTTTTCATTTTGTAGATATATAAAAGGTCCAACAGGGCAGTATCCAAGGAGCCCTTCTGTGCCAAGCATAAATTTACTATCAACAGTCTGGAGGGAAGAGCTTTGAGGTAATCTGCACAAGGCATTGTATTTAAGATTTGTATCATTTTTGTGAGGAACTCTGTGGGCATTCCAATTGTATGTGCCTGGTCAGATACAAGGAGCGTTATCCTCAATGATGGTCTGATGAGAGCTGAGTATAGTGTCCTGATGACTTTTCTGGACCTAGATGCCACATCCTTACTTAAACATTGACTGACATAGAATGATTTTCTAACTACCTTAGACACGTATTGGTCAAAATCTAGGTTAATATAAACATGAGTCCCTAAATGTGTCAACTTTTGGGGGGTGTTTTATTAATGAGGAAGGTTCCTAGGTTGGTTAACTTTTCAAAAGTTACTACTATGCATTACTTGTCATTGAGTTTTACGTCATGGCTTTACAACCAATCATTTGTCTATGTTAGACCTTCCTGTAAAATGTTACTATCTTGGGGTTTGTATGATTGCTCCCAAAGTGCAATTAACTGCAATCTTGGTAAGCCAGAAGCCCTTGACATTGGCCTTGACTTCCAAGAAATTGGTGTCACAGAGCACTGGGATGACTTCACTGCTGAGTGGCCTCTTTGCAGAGGTGGTCTCTTCAAGCCTAATCTCCTGGGTCCTATATGTGAGCCACCTGGCTATGCTGTGGGCTACATAGGGGTCTTATTCCATGAGTTTATTTACAATGTTCATATGGATTATTGTATAAAATGCCTTAACTAGGTCATGGTAGGCAGGATGCACCATTTTTTCCTCATCATTGCCTTGGTGACCTTCTCAATGTAGTCCACCAGTGTCAGTAAGCAAGACCTACATTTCATGAAACCAAACTGGCTCCAGTGTCTGAAGGTTTCTTATGTCATTGTTACTCATTTCCATTATAATTCTTTCCCCAGCTTGTATTTCTCGATCTGTTGATGACCTGCTCATCTACAGAGAGATGACTGTTGCTTACCTCCATTCAGATGGCATGAAGCCTTTTTGGAGGCTATAGTTGAATAATGACACCAGTGGCCCTGATGGGTTACATTTCAGGCTATTTAGGAGGCATTCTAGGATATTATCAAGGTCCATCAAAGCTGTATTCTTGGCCTTAGAGAATACTTTTTAAGACCTGCTCCAAACTGATAGTCATAGATTATGAATATAGCTGAAGAAGGCCTTATGACAGTCCTTGGCCTGGGATGCTATCTTTACCTCAGTTTGCTTTGCCTGACTTAATTAGTCAGTTTGAGAAAGTTTTTTTATATATATTTTTTTGTTTTTATCATGTTTTTCTATTACATTTCTTAATTGTATGTATATATATATATATATATATATATATATATATATATATATGTGTGTGTGTGTGTGTGTGTGTGTGTGTGTGTGTCTGTGTGCCTGTGTGTGTATGTATGTCATGTATGTATAGATAGGTAGATAGATTGAAAGAGCCATAGCAGGGCTAGGCACCCAGTAGTATAAACCTGGGCTCTAGATGATTGAAGTGACACTCTGACCCCATGGGAAAATGGGGATGTGGATGGATGGATAGATGTATATATGTGTTTTATACAGACACTCCTATGTGCTGTGCGTGCATTTGGATCTAGTTTATATAGTCAAAGCCTGCAACATGTAAAACATCAGCCCCACAACAGCGAAACAACAAAACATTGATCTCCAAGGGATAAATTTAAAAACATATTTTATGCATGAGGGTAAGCTGACTTGACCCCTCATATGGGGGCACCCCCCACACCCTGTTAATTATATGTACCAACTCTGAGGTTGCGCTACATCTAGGGAAGGGCAAAAGCACACTACCACTACACAGTAACATCAGACATCCATCAATCACCAAATTTCAGTGCTTCGTTGATTCACTCTTCTTGGCATGATCTTCTGAGTCTCGACATTGTGCTCATTTAACAATTTAGAGGAGACCCATATATGTATATGTATGTGTGCGTAGCTTTCAAAAAAATGAAAAGCCTGTTATTCTAGCAAGTATATAAAGACGTTAGTTGTCCTTGATTCTGGTCATTTGTCCACAATTATCTGTGGCTTTTTCCTTGATTCTTGAGGAAAGAGGTTGAAACGTATGTGGGGGTGAGGGGTTAAACACTGCATTTTGACAACAGTGAGCTCAGAAGATAAATTTTTGGTCATCTAAAAGTAGAAATGAGGTCATATTATTTCCATTCTCCATCACAAATATCAGCATTGTACTCAGAAAGTGGCCATGTGTGGCAACCTGGGCAGAATGTGTCTGATAGCAGCTGATCATTGATTCAGTTTTGCACTGAGTAGTGTTGCCATCTAACAACACTTGGTTTTCTGGTTTAGTTGTTGGCTATGATTACTTCTGTGTGCAGTCTGCATGTACTCCCTGCATTGGTGTGGGTTTAATTCATGTGCTTGGGTTTCTTCTCCCAGATCCACAGCTGCATAATTTATATCTCTGGCCATTTGTGAGTTAACTTCTGTCCCAATCTAAGACCAAAAGGCTACCCAGAAGGTATCTCTCTTTGGAGGGTCTGGAAGTCAGGCACTATTCCCAAATAGGATATATACATATTTGCATGTCTTCTCACTTTTTGGGGGGACTACTGTTTTTTTTTTTGTTACACTTTGAGTATTAAGCATTAGGTACAACTTATTTTTCTTTGAAAGAAAACAAATAAGATTATATTTCCTTCCTTGTGATTGTTTTGTTTGGGCTGTCATTAAATCAAAAGATCCAAAACAGCTCTAAAGTATACCTCTTTTAATTTAGAACCCTATGACTTCTGGGGACCACACACCTGCATCCACTGTACATTCCAGCCTGATAACACTTTGGTGAAGGTGCAGGATTACCAGTTGGTAGACCTGGGTTTGAAACCTGCCTAGAGAACAACCCAGCAGCAGCATTATCTACATGGAAGAAAGGCCTGATGAACTATCTCTATAATATGCCAAAAAAAACTTTGAGGTCTACCCATAGGGTCACCATGAATTGATTTAAATTCAGGGGCAACTTCTCTCTCTCTCTCTTTCTCTATACATCCAGGTTTACCTGAAAACATCGAAAGCCCACAATATTGAAAAACAAATCATCCAGACGAAAGCATCAAAACCTCACTTCAGTGAACAACTGGATTGTGGAATCCATTTGCATGGTAAGTAACCTTTTGGCCAACAAGGTGGACTTTGCCCTTTTCCCAACTGTAGTGGGATCTTTGAGTTGGTATACTTAGTTAGGGGGTGGAGGGTGTAGCCCCCCCACTTGGATGGGTCAGGGATGCAACAGTTTTGTTAGTTGTTATATGAGTGGTTACTTACCCTGAGAATGGATTTGATGATCTGATCATTCGGTGAAGTGAAGTTTCGATGCTTTTTTGTCGACAATTTGGTCTTTGATATTGTGGGCTTTTGATATTTTGAAGTAGACCCATACATGCATATATATAATATGGCATAGATTCTATAAATGATTCTTTCTTTTGTCTGTCTGTGAGATCACTGGATAAACCATTTAGCAAAATGTAATGCAGAAAATTAATATTTTGTTTATAATTTCTTTTCTAATCACACCTCACTTGTACTGATTGAGTCTTAAAAAGATTCTGTAGTGCAGTCCCCATTCATATTTTAATTTTTTTTAATCATTGCCACTTTGCAGATGAATTAGTTTTAAAGTACAGTTCACATCACTTAAAAAGATCAATTCAAAAATCAATATGTACTAACATCCTTTTTAATACATTTCTAGAAATGCCAGCATTAGCATACCTAGTGTTCAGTTTATGTGAAACAGACACTACTGCATCTTACAGCTATGCATTGCAAATCAAGTCAACAGCTTCGATCTTAGTGAATATCCTCAGTTTTGTTGAAAAGTTTAGCTTAGGATGTTTCCTGTATGACTGCCACAGGATAGAACCGGGCATGCAGTAATATTAAATTAGTTTCTTCATTACAGATAAGAACACTCTGTAAACAAAACTCTGTTGGAGTAAGCTGTGACACAATGCATTAAAAATGTGAACATTAATAACTTCAGTGAGAATTCTTCCAAATAACTGGTACATATACAGAAAGACATTTATAAACATCTGTCTTAAAGAATTACAAGACACAAGCAACAAATGGCACAAGAATAAATGATACACAGCTCTTTAATAATGCTCTCAGGCCAACCAGCCAGACTTCACTAGCTAGAGATGCATGCTTTGTTCTTACTATGACCACATCAGAATCCTATAAGTGGAACATGACGTTCCAAAAGTTTAAACTTCACAAAACACATTCAGTATTATCTTTATGGACATGTATCTAATTAGAAGTGAAGCTATGTAGCAAATGTCATACAGCTGATTGTTAGAAGATTCAGAAAGGTAGCCCCTGGCATCCTGCAGATGCATGTGTACAAAACCATCTACAAAGCTATGCATATGTTACTGGATGTTTGCCTTTTGTTTTCAAAACAGATGAGTCACTGATGTTGAGTATGTGGATACATCCTTTTGGAGAGAAGCTGGAATAGACTGACTTAATTATCTCGTGCCCTGATTTAACAACAGAAAGCAACAATGAACGAAGTCTCATGAAACTGAAACCCTGATAAGATTAACAATCTTGAGTTTGCGTCAGCAGATTTCCTGCTTGCCGAAAATGGAAAGATAATTAACTGGGCAGAATTGCAAGTGTCACTCAGGGTTACTGGTAGCAAGCACATTAACTCATAGGATAGTTTCATGGTAAGTGTACAGTGTCACACAATTATCTGAAGGCAGTGGCTGCTTGAGGTTTCATCAGAACAAAATGCTTTTTAAGTACTCAACAACTGACTAACATAACCTGACTTGTCACCCTATCGAAAAAACTATTAGCGGTTCCTACCTAACTTTCTTTTTCATTTTTAACTGTGGTTACATTTTTAAAATCTAATATGTAAAAAATAAGCAAATGTTCACAATAGCTTCAAAATTAATAATGAAGACAAAGTAAAGCAAAAAAATGAGCAGGGTTTTTTCACAAAAAAAAAAAAATGTGAAGGAAAAATGTTTTCTCAGACCAGCACTGCTTTTGAGAATAATGCAAAGTAATTCTCATGGCAAACAATCAAGAACAGGAATTTTCAATTAATGATGCAAACCGTCTTGCAGTTTTAGCAATTTCCAACTTTAAACTATTTTATGTATAAAGCTAAGTATGCAGCTGATTGATAAAGAAGAATGAAGACCTTCTTCTCTATGGGATGAGCATGCAACATTTCTACTAACATGTACAGGGCTAGGAAAGTACTGCAAATTAAGTGATCAAAGATAATAATCTGAGTCCAGTGGCAAAGTAAAACAATTTGAGGGAGATGACAAAAAACACAAGCTGACAGAAGTTTCTGAAGAATATCTGCTTCTATAACTACTGATTGATGTGTTTCACTTTAACAATGTTTTATGTAAAAAGGATATTTGTTTAGGAATGAGCTTTCCAGTAATAATGAGTACCATCTGCAACTTGAACTTTTTATGATTCTGGATTTTCATAATCACACACTTTTCTGAACAAGTGTTCCAACATTCTGCACTCATTTATTTCTTACTGCACAACTTACCTACCTTAAATTACACGTAAACCAAACTAACTGTGCTTAAGGGAGCCATTAGGAAACTCAACACTGAGTATGAACTTAAAATAGTCACTATAACCAAAAATAACTGCAAATCTTTCTTTATGTCAGAAAGTTCAGAACTAGCATCCAACAGAGTTTGGAGCTAGTCCACGAGAATACTACACTCTGACCCAAGGAAATAGCTAACATCCTAGCTAACAATTTAATGCAGATTTTACTCATACTGCAGGTTCCACATTCCCAGCCACCCCTTTAATTATCATGGAACAAGTTATCTTTCAGTCTTTTCAAAAACTAAGAACATTTCATTCATGGGCCCTGGCAACACACCAGGTTGCCCAATATCACTGCCAAATATGGCCTTTCTGAACCCCTACTTAACCTGCTTAATTTAATCCTTTCCACTAATTACATTCCTGAAGTCTAGAAAACAGACATTGTAATGTCATTACATAAGGGAGGCCCAACCACAGACCTTGGTTAGCACAGGCCCATTAGTCTCCCTAGCCTAATATGTAAAACACATTATCTCAGCCTTCATTAATCTAAACATTGAAAGTCTCTTACACCTGTACCCTCATCAATTTGGCTTTATCAAAGGAAGGTCTTGCCTCGTTAACTACATAATCATTTTTGAAAAATTAACTGAAACAGTGGAGAGTAGTTATGCAATACATATAGCATATCTAGACCTGGCCATGGCATCTGACACTATTTGCCATGCAGACATTGCTGATAGACTTGTAAATCTGAATATAAATAATTATACTGTATGATGGATAGCTAACAGGTTGTCAGACAAAACCCATGTTGTTAAAGTAGCAGATGCCACTTATGAAAGCAAAAAAGTTACCAGTAGTATACCACAAAGCTCAGTTTTGGGGCCTCTTCTTTTTGGCATATATTTCTTAGACCTTCAGGCCAGCATTTCAGGGCTATGATTAACTAGGTTTGCAGATAATTGTAAATTGGGTGTTGTTATTCTGTCTTTCCTTGACTCACAATTGCTCCAACATGGTTCAGACCATGTTAACAATTGGTGGAAGGACAATGGTCTCAAATTAAATGTAGAAACGGTAGCATAGTTCATTTTGGTAAACATAACAGTTTCACTAACTATATTGGTTATGCAGCTCTCCAATCAGACACTGTTGTAAGTAATCTGGGTATTCTTATTGATAATCCCTTATCATTTGACCATCATGTCTCTACAGTAGATTGGAAAGCCTTTATCTAGCCTATCTACTTTCCAAAGGCATCTCTATTACATCCAGATAAGTCTTAATTCCCCTTTAATCGTGTTTTATCATTCCCATTATTGAATATAATGTACCTTATGGCATGTATTTATCTAAACATATCACACAATAGAGAGACCTTAGAGATTCATCAGTAAAAAAAAAAAAAAATCAGTGGCCTTAAAATTCATAGTTTTCAGGAAAGACTGCCAACCCTTTCACTATATTCAGTCTCTTGCAGACTCTTCCATACAGATCTATGTCTAGCCTTTCTTCCATATAAGCTCCAACCCTATTTGATGTCCTATCCTTTCACAGAACTAATGGTACATCAAATATTCTGTTAAAGGGACTAAACCTTCATCAGCAGATAAAACATATTCGTATGATAGATTCATATTCCAATGTATCCTTCACTTCTGCAACCAAGTTCCGTTATATGTGATAATTGGATGGGTAGCCTCAAATTCTCTCTCTCTACCTAGTCTTACCCTCCTTTAGGCTAGAATTAAAATTTCAATAGGTCTTTTCGGCTAGAACTGAAATGGTTTGCAGATTGTTTGCCTAGTTCTTAACTATGGACTTATGAAACTAATATAAATTTATTTTCTAGAGCTGCAGTGGATGCTGGGCTAATACTACAAATGGCATCCACATAATTGAAGTATGACAACTGTTCACCAGAATTTCAAAACATAATTTCAAAACATTTCTTAATTCAGATGACTTGGTTTCAGGCAATACTTTGAGCAAATCAATTCATCAGCACTGAGTTTTCTGAGAAAGTATAGCATTAAACTTGACTAGGCATTGCCTGACGTTTCATGTTTCAGTTTTCTCTACACTACTGTCTGTGTTTCAGATCAAGCATTTAAAGTTGTAAAATGTGATGAAGATTATGTTAAATCAGTCAGATTTTAATATCCAGAAATAAACTGTTTTGCTACTATAGTGGAATTCCTTCCTTTACTTTTAATGCACTACTATTGATATCTCTGAATAACACAACTTTTTTTAAGCTTCATGTTTAACTCCTGACAGAAAGCTTTAAGGTCAGGGCCAGAGCATTGTCCATGTATTACAACTGTAGTACTGTAGGTGGTGCAGTATAAATTAATAAAACAAACTGATACCATGACTGACTTTGGTAGAGTTAGGGTCAACTTGGAGGAAGACTATAGAAAATTCCAAACAGAAAAATAAAGGAGAAAAACATGACAATTTCAGTTGATTCAGATTATCAGTGTATTCAGCATGTCCATACCTTTCAACTGAACAGATTTTGTCTCATATTTTTTGGCCTGTCCCTCATAAAAGTTTTGATTTTCTGGTACATCAGCGAGGATTGCAGTGAGTCAATATTGCCAGACATTATAGCTTCATACCTCTTATTGTTAAAAATGTATGATGCATTCATTTTTAAATGAATTAGAGTAATATTTAAAACCTGACCCAGTTTGGGGCCTTTGCAAAGAAGTTGAGAGCTATGCACTGAGATCATTATCTGGGTAGCTTGGATCTGCTGCAGTTCTTCTGAAATACTGTTACTAACTGGTAGCTTTTCTAATTGTTCTTTGGTTTGATACCTGAATAATCCAGTTTTATATAGATGCTTCTAACTCCCATGAAACAAAAAAAAAAACTTTATTTGTTCTGACAAAACAGAATCTTGGAATAGTGGATATTCCCACAACAACTGCATTTTGTTGCTCTGAATGTTTGCTATTTGAAGTCTGGATATGAAGTTTGTTACATAGTTTCAACACTAATAATGTTCTGGTAGCTTGCACTTTTGATACAGAGCGATAAAACTCTGACTGACCCCTAGAAAACTGAGTTTAAACAGTAGCTTATCCATCTGGTGAGGTTGGCATGAGGAAGAGAAAAGGGGGAATTCAGTAAAGCTTATATAATTTTTTTTGGTGTAGGCATTGCTGTGCCACATTGCATACACAAGCGCAAACAATTTTAGATACAGTAAGCATGGCTTAGTGGCGAGCAAGCATGCACAAACAGAGAAAGTTCAGTGGATTGCAAATTACCTCATAAGCAGTTGAATCTTATACAAATGACCCAGGTGGCGATATACAACAAACAGAAAGGCATTCATGTAGAATCCGTGTCAGTGTCTATAGTGTACATGGAATTTTTCAGCATACGGGAGTCTACATGGACAGAAGGGGATGTAAAAGTCCACAAATATGGGCATAACTCCACAGAAAATGTTAGATCACATACATATATGTGCAAAAGGTGCATTGTGGATGTTTGAAAATGGAAAGGAATATGTAAAACTAATAATAATTTTTTTTAAATAATTTTGGCAGGTTTGCGCTATGTGCCTCATTGCACAAACATGCTTACCAGAAATTAAAAAAAAAAACCTAAAAACATTTCTAATATAGTTTTCACAAGTACAATGTAGGACCTTGCGTCGGGTTCATACAACAGTGCATATGTGCTGTTACCAAGCTCACACGGCTATGAACTGTGTAGTCTCTATGTTGTCAGCATGGATATGTATGCAAATAAGGCAGATTTCTTGAATTGCTAAAAGAAGCAACTGTGTCTGCATATCCACTTCGTGTAGGCTCCTACATGATGTTGATATTCCCAGAGGATGTGGATGACATCGGGGGGGGGGGGGGGAGGGTGTGCATTATTTTTAGGACTTTTTGTTCCCAGTGTGCGTGTTTATGCTGCGCACCACATAGCTTAGCGTGTTCACATGAGCAGACATGACAGTGATGACGTAGGCAGCAATCAATTAAAACCAGAAATCTTCAATAAATATTTTTGACTTTTCTATAAGTTATGTTGAGTGCATGGCTCATAGCGCAATGTCACGCATTAAGTAGAGCCTTTAAATAATATTAATTATATCCTGGGAAGGTGAACTGCATCATAATTAGGCAATCCGATGTTGCAGACCTAAAGTGAAACTGTATAAAATATGCACACACCCTACATTCTGATTTTCTCTCAATACTCTGGGCAGTTGGAGTAGAGACTTGGAAATTTTAACTGGGATAATGCTAATGGCCGCTGCAGGTCTGCTACATCTATATGTGCTAGATGATGAAGTCAGTGCTGCTGGTGCTGCTGACAATAGGTCTAAGCCAAGAAGTAGAAGAGTATTTAGGCCTTCCAGGAGCTACATGAGCTGGAGATTATGGAGTGCTACAAGGTGGACAGGGAGATATTGCAGGAACTCACTGAGCTCTGCCGCCCTCAACTCAGAGCCAGATCTAACAGAGGGAAAACCATCTCAGTGGAGACAAAGGCATGTCTAACCCTTAGGATACCAGCTACAGTTACTTTTTAAAGACTAACTGGGGATGTGAAGGGGGTGTCACAGGCATCTGCATCCAGGATACTCCACCAATTCTTGGAGGCTATGCTTCCACATGTCAGTGACAAAATATCTTTTCCCCTTACTGCTGAGGTGAGGGCCAGCAATATGCAACACTTCTACTGTGTAGCACACTACCCTGAAGTACTGGGTGCCATAAAATGCACACATGTACACATCAAGGCACCACCTGGTGAGCAGGGTACAATCTACATTAACCGCAAGGGGTACCACTTCTTCAACTGCCAGATATTGTGCAATTTCCAGGGGATTATCCTGAATGTGTGTGCTGGCAACCCAGGCAGTTATCATGGCTCCCACATCTGGCACACATCACAGCTGTATGAGATGTTTGCTAGGGGGGACATCACACAGGGCCATTTACTGGGGGATGCTGGCTACTCCCTGGAACTGTGGATGATGACACCCATCGGAGATGCTCACACACACCCATGGAAGAATGCCATAATGAGGCATACACACAAACTAGGAACATCATAGAGCATGTGCTTGGGCTTCTGAAGTTATGGTTACGGTGCCTCTATATATCTGGTGGAACCCTGCAGTATACTCCATCGACATGTGCACAGATATTTACAGTATGTGCTATGCTACACAATCTGATCCTGTTGAAACAGCTGCAGCAGGATCAGCAAAGGGAAGGGATACACAGCCCCCCATCAGTGTGTAGGTCTCCACAGCCACAGTCACATGAAGACTTGGAGGAGGAACCCCATGCTGATGTCCCTGTAGGCAGATGTGGATGTGTTCAGTATGCCTGACTTTGGGTAAGAGACAACACATAGCACATTCACTGACAACCTAGGAACCTAGGGACTAACACCTTACTTCTACTCACATACAGATATTAAAGCTGATGCCAGTCAATTCACACATCCTGTACCTATCCATGTATTGGCTGTGTGCTGCTTGCATCAGACAGAGTCAGCCCTGAAATACACTTGTGTCAACTGCTGCATTTTCAGGCTAAGTCCATAACGTACACAGTAGTCTACTAGATTATTATGATTTGTCAGTGTATGTATGAACCAGGTACATTATGCAAGTAACTATAGTGGGCTAGTTGGACAGAAATGACATTAACATGGGACTACAGATACCAATTTCACTAACATGATTCCATTTCTATTCAGCAGGCCTCATGCATAGAATATTCATGTAGTCTTGCTGCAACAGATTACTGGTACATAGGTTCATAGGTTCATAGATTAGTACTAAGCTAACTGCCCTTGTGAGCCATTTTAAGCCTAGCCAATTATCCCTTGTGAGACTCAAATCCTGCACCTTGTGTTTGTAAGGCAAACACCTTAACCATTAGGTCACCCTCCCACTAATTGAAGGGAGATGTTACACAGTGGGGTTAAATGATCCAGCAGAACATGTGGTGTGGTTCCCCACCCCAAATGTTCCCTTGTAACTGCTGTAACAGTAACTCATCAATGGTATATGAGCATTTCACTTAGTCTCATGTCAAAATTATAGAAATTGATCATACATTGCATGTCTTAGGTAACGGAGGAATAACCAATGTATGTATTTATGCAGGTGATTGTCTGATGAATGACCCCAACTCTGTCAAGCAGCTTCTGTGTCTTAAAGGACTAAGACAATAACCTTGTGCTATGGAATTCATGGTTCTAATCTAAAAGTATCCACTTTTTTGGATGTGAGTATCAATAATTTGTGTTCTACAGACTGTCATTCTGTTTGTTCTATACTATTTTCTCTGTAGTCACATATTAATTGCATAACACAACTTTAGAAAATCATAGCCAATGTGAGTGAAGTGCAGCAGTGCAGAAGCAGGGACAGATGTCATATTATATAATTCCCAAAATCCCGGACTGGAGTACAGCTAGGTGTGGACTGGAGTCAGTTTATAACTAGCTAAATTCCCACTGGGAATGCTC
>NC_056733.1:1579576544-1579631544 GCF_019279795.1 Protopterus annectens | reverse complement strand
GGGGTTCTAATCTCACTCCAGCCCACATGGTGTGTATGTGCATCTCCCTACAAAACAAATGTGAATCTCCTAGACATCACAAACTGATGAACCACACAAAATGACAACTGAATAAACAAAAAAGAGTAAAAACGAACAAAGCAGCTACAGCACGGACTGTTTAATGCTAGCGCTTTCGGTTAAGGATATTCCTCCACCTTCTTCAGACATATACAATACAAAAAAACCACAGCACCACTTTTTATACATAATGAGAAAACTAATTAAAAGCAATTAAATAATTAATTGAAGTAAATACTTCATTACCTACAACACAATTATTTAAAGAGCTAATACCTTTAACCACACAGTGAATATTTTAAAACTGTGTATATAATGGTATCATTAACTAAACAATGTTCTCTTATACTATTAACAAATATTAAAATTAATGAAAGTAGAACAAACTGAAATAGAATAAAATAAAATAGAATAAATTCAAATTCTGCTACTATCTACCCTCCAAAATGCATATAAATATGTTGTTATATGACCATTCAATACAATTGATTAATCCTACATTTTATATAGGGAAACCCAATGACTTTATAAATGCATCCGCACGTGTTGTTTATAAAAATAAAACTGACAATAAAAATAAATATAAGAATGAAAATGAAAATAAAATTGAAGAAAAATGCATCATAAAAACATTTACAATCTGACACATATTTGAAGTCTAGCCTTAATGAGGTACATTTAGCTTATAAGAAGATCAGGGGAGTACTGGAAGACTACTTCAATTAATTATTTAATTGCTTTTAATTAGTTTGCTCATTATGTATAAAAAGTGGTGCTGTGGTTTTTTGTATTGTATATGTCTGAAGAAGGTGGAGGAATATCCTTAACTGAAAGCGCTAACATTAAACAGTCCGTGCTGTAGCTGCTTTGTTCGTTTTTACTCTTTTTTGGTTATTCAAATGTGAATCTCCCACTGACTTCCAAAGTGCAATGGATATTTACTTTGTGGCCATTGCAGTTGATGCAGGCCTCGAATATCTTGTCTTCTACAAGGCCTGCTGATGTCATCTACCATAAGACTACCAACAGCCATCTTAATGCCAGAGTTAAGCCGTAGTGCAGCATTAAGTACTGTGATCTGTAGTGTGTAAGACTAGATAGGTAGGAGTTCTAATCTCACTCCAGCCCACTTGATGTATTTGTGTATGCATGTGCATCTCCCTACAAAACAAATACGGCTACCACACTGACTTAGAAAGAAGCAGGGTTTTCATTATTTTAGACATAGCAGGTGATGCAGGCCAGAAAATCCCTGTCCTCCACAAGACCTGCTTATTTCATCTAACATAAGAGTACCTAAAGACATGTCAATGCCAGACTTGAGCTGTGGTGCATGAGTTAAGTACTGTGATCTGTAGTGTGTAAGACTAGATAGATAGGGGTTTTAATCTCATTGTAGCCAACTTGGAGTATGTGTGTGTGTTATGTAGTGTTCTATAAATGTTAATTAACAGTGAAACCATTTTCACTGTAGCCAAGTCGGTGTGTGTGGATATCAATCAGAGCATTTTACATCAGCCTATGGGATCATAGGATCATTGGAATTTACTAGGTTAATGGCTCTAGGGCCCTTACAATCCTAGCCAAGTTCTTACCCTTATTTACATGATCAGCACCTATTGCTCCTTTCTAAGGGGGGCATAGGCAGAACCCCAGAAGTGAAATTATGGTCACCCATTCAATCGTACAGATTGCATCTGAAGAGGGCCAATATGGTGCACTGTTTGACATTAAGTAGGAGTCTGTTGCAAAGTTTTGTTAAACCCTGATAGACATATTTCTCCCTCCAGCATATTTTATTGATGTCACATACCAGTTTAAGATCCTTAGAGTGAGTAATCATGCACCATTTGACTTACAGATATGCAGCATTACCAATAAAGCAGGGTCACAGATTGTCTTGTATACAATGTAGCAATCACATCTGAGTAGTCTATATGACACAGACTAAAATTACAGTGATTTCAGATGATTCCCCATAGGCCAGATGCTGAAGAATTGAATTTCCCTTATATGGAACCTTTGTGGTCTCTGCAGTTGCCACTGGTGTTTGGAAACGTGCATAACAAAATGGCCATTGCACTCAGATATTGGCCTGATGAGGGAATAGTACATATAATGTCCTTCTTATCACTGTGGAGACATGGTAATCTGAGGTAAGGCAGGTGTAAATCTGTGGGCCCAAGTCTGTGTGCCTAGGTCTTTCACCCCGAGTATGTATTTAAGGTGTTGTTACTGGTGTGCTACCTAGAAGGAACATTGCTAGTACCAAAAGGAATGATACTAAATATATTTGTATGGAGTTTAACACCATGATTGTGTCAACAATCATTTGGTCATGTATGACCCTCTTGTAGGATGTTGATATAATTTGGAAAGTCTATGACCACTCCCAGTTTGCAGGATCAGAAACCTGTCAGCCACAGACATTCACTTTGTATTTGTACACTGGATAAATGGATTCCAAACCTTAGTGGAATCAGGACTGAACCCTGTAGAACACCACTGGTTACAGCTCTGCTACTGGAGGTGGATACCCCTATTCTGACTATATGAGTGCTATCAGTGATCAAGTTAGTGACCCCTCTAATGAGATTACTGTTGATGGCTGGCTGGGTGGGTTTGATGCCTGAGTGGGGGATAGTGTCAAATGACTTAGCTAAGTCCAGGTGGTTGTATGCACAGATGTCCCCTCATAAAGGTCATTGGTGACTGCCTTATAGATGTACATAGATGTCCACCAGATTTAACAGGCATGATCTCCCTTTCACAGATCCAAACAGTGTAGGGTCAAGTGTTTTCAGATTACCTATATATTTGTTAATACAGTCCATGATGATATGCCCCATGGCCTTACATATATGGCTAGTCTGGCTAATAGGTCTATAGTTCCCATGGTCAATGGATGCACCACCTCTATGCAAGGGGATAACAGTGGCCAATTTCCAGTCAGCTGGGATGCAGCCAGTGGTTACACTATAATTGCAAAGAGTTTCCAATGGTGTTAGTAATCCACATTGAACACCATGTAGGACACAGCCTGGGATGTTAGCAGGTTCAATAGATGCCGTGTTTGCCATCTTAGATAGGCTATTTACTACCTGCTCTTTAGAAATACAAGGTATGGGACAGGTTGTAGGGATGTCATGGTGTACATGTGACAGGGACAGGGTAGTGCAGTTCTCACAGAACCTGCCAGCCAACAGTTTAGCTATGTCTACAGGCTCATTATATGTGGTATCATTAAGTACAAGTTTGGCAACAATGTGGACCTTTCATTTTACATTAAACATGTAACTACATAATGCCTTGTGGTTGTCCTTTGTGGATGAGCTAAGTTTGTCCCATACATACTTTGTTTAGCAAGACTTCACAACAACACTTATTTGCTTGTTTAAGCTGAGGAGGGAGTGCTACCATTTTAGATTTTAGGGAGGTTCCCACCCTCCTAATGTGAGACACCAATGTCTACCTCTTACTGTAAAGCCCACTAGGCAGGTTTGCTTGTGTCACGGGGAGCTTGTCTTGCCCCTTTCAGGTACAGGCAAGTCAATGCAGTTGTTGTACAGGTGATTGTATAAGCATTGGTGTAGAGTTTGGCATAGTTGCCTGTTCCATTTGGGGGGGGGGTGCAGTCAAGCTATTTATAACATCCCATAGGAGGTTATAATCTGCTTTGTTATACTTTATTACTTTATATGCTGCAAGTGGTGGGGGGGATCAGATGTGATACTTACTTTGAATGGACCAATTTATGGTCAAATCTCACCAGGGAGGACCTCACAGTGGAGGATCTACAGTGGTCACCCATATTGGTAAGCACCCGATCCAGTAAGTTGTCTCCCTTTGTGTGGATGTCAATCCACTGGTCCAGGGCATTGCAGTTAAGGAAGTTGACTAACATCTGGGCAAGTGAATTTGAGCATCAGTATTCTACCCAGTTGGTGGGTAGTTAAAGTCGACCAAAACCATCTTGTTTTGATGTATCTTGATAGACTAAAGTAGATCCATTTAAGCAAAGTTGATGTCCTGATTCCTGGAGTTGCTCCTGTAACTGGCAATGGCTTCATTAGGTGCCCTACAAGCAGTCAATATTACCTGCAGTTTCTCCAGGCAATCATACTGTCGAACCAATTTGGATGTGTATCTGCCATTAATGAATATGGATACATGACCTCCATTACTTTGCACGCTTTATGTTTGAGGCCTGAATGTGTAGAAGGAGGTGTATCCTGGTATGGCTGTGGTGCTCTCCACAGCCTTGACCCAGGTGTCTGTGACTGCACAAATGTCTACATCTTCCAAGGTGGGGACAGTGGAGTTTAGTGGTGACATTCCTAGCATTTAGCAGCATAACCGTATTGTTGTTTGTAGATGACATTTTTTCATTGGAAAGTTTTTTTCCTTGAGACACCACCTAAAAGGCACACTATAGGGGTGGCAACAGCCTTGGCCAGTAGCCAAAAATCTCAGGGGTGACAAATGAAGACTATCTCTGGTAAAGCACTGAGGTCTGTTGAGCAGGTAATCCCAGGATGACAGATAGTGGATTCCCTTACAATGACACCACACACTACGACAATTATTGAAGTCAATCATTTTCCATTTGTATTGAGCCATCATCCTAGGTGATGGTAAAATGCAGCTCAAGGCCAAGGGCATACCTGCCTGAGACACAAAGTCTGTCTTTCCAGTCATGTAAATGCATACAGTCCAGAGAGGTATGTCTCAGGTCATACATACCATCAGGAACTATGGCATAATCATAACAGTACCTGATGTTGACAGACTTGAGTGCATGTGTGATATGGTGTATGCTGGCACTTCACAGAAAGCTGGCCATGACCTTTCCCGTACGTAACCTGGTGAGAGGCACATCAATATGTCTCATGATGTAATCACCTATGAGTAATATGTTTTGTTTTGTGTTTTGACTTAGGTGTTTGACTTGTGACAGAGTGGTGCATGAGCTATTATGTGTAGAATGTTCTGTAGAGGTATGATTATGTGTAGCGAGTGTGTGTTTAGATTTCTGAGGTGCTAGTGTTTAGTTATGTGTCACACATGTAGGTATGCGTGATGTGGGTTTGGGTTGGGTAGGAGGTGCTCCTTCTAGGCATTTACCTTTTTGAAGTCTTGGCCACTGTCATTGGCCTCTGACTGACTAAATTTGCAGAAGATTGCAAATTAAGAGCTGTTATTGAATCCCATACTAACTCAACAATTATCTAGGGTGGGCTGATACAGACATTCTGTTGTTGTCAGAGTCATGGACTAACAGTAAATGCCAAGGAATGCACAATACTATCCCTTTGGAAGTCATCCACCTCTGGTAAATAATGTATTGACCACACACCTCCAAATGTTGACCCAGTAGTCAGGGACTTACAGACACATAGACAGTGATCTAGCCTCTGACTGTCACGGGTCGGTCATATTTGGGGATGTGTTCTGTATTGCACAACCTATGAACAAAGGTATGGAATGTAAATCCAAGACAGTCATTGCTCCATTGTATTCTGCATTCATCACACCTATCACTGAGTGCAATGCCACCTGTGGTATGTACATAACCAGGCATATCTAACAACTGTCACATCCACAGAGGTTACCGAGTAAACCAATGCACAGTGCACATAACATGTCTGTGTATTCTGTCTCCAAAATGCTTTGGAGGGGAGGTGTATGCCTGCCGTGCAGGGAGGTGTTAGACCCCGCTGTGTAGCTCCTGCATATCCAAGAAAGGACTACCACGAGAATTATCTGTCCTACACACCTACACCTTGACTGTGGTATAAACGGGACATGCTGAACAGATAGGTATGCAGCCCAGACACTACACCCAATATGTAACATGCTCCCCATGCATGTGAAGCACAGTTCTTCCCTAACGTAAATCATGTTCAAGTTACATGACAGGATGGGGAACACAACAATGATAACTGCTTTAGGACAAATGTCTCTAATGGACACAGGAAAACTGTGGATGGTTCACTTTGCATGACCTGGCTTCTTCATGTGTCAGCTTCCAAAACCCTGCTTACATTTATCAGGGGTATCAGACCTTGTCAGAGTATAGGGATGCATGGTTAGGTTGAAAGACGCCCTTGTTTTTGTTAGCCTATTATACACATATGAACCTATGGAGCCATGAAACTATGCTGTTTTACCTTTCTGATGACATTTTTCTTCTGTGCTGTCATTCTATCCTGTGCTCTGACATTGATGGGTTTATTGGAGATGTGAAGCCATAGGTGTGTCCTACACAATCCTGAAAGTGAAACATAAACAGCGCTATGAGATACCCTTCATTGTGTGACTACACAGACATTACAATAGCATCTAATGTAATGTACACAACATAATGTGGTTTGCACATTACAAATGGCAGTGTACAATATGTGTGATTGACCAGTACAAGTAGCATGTCAAAGGTAACAATGGATGAAACAAATACATATTAATTTAGATAGTCACCCTGTGCATCAGACATGTAGTTTCATTTCCCTGAATCAATGAGAATGATGACAGCAATGTGGCACAGGTATCATTATTTGCACAGGAAGATGTATGGAGGTACAAGAGGTCTAGGCTGACCCAATAAGTTGGCAATGTGTGTGTGTGAATCAGAAAGGGGAGCAGGCAAGACAGACCAGGTAAATGTGGCATGTGGCTCTGTAGGTGACCTGAATGTGACAATGGTGTGTGAGAGTCTGTGTGAACATAGCCGAGCTCAGTGCTAGCCTTACATGAATGTATGTTGGACAGCTTTGAGCTGTGCATGGTAGAGCTGACAGTTCATTATCTCTGCCCCCCTGAACATGAGAACTGGCTCTGCCAGGAGTTGTACTGGCATGTGTATGCCCAAGGTCAGATGATGGGCTACTACCTGAAGGTGACTGTTGTCTGCTGAGACCATGTCCTCCATGGGACCACCAAGAACCATGATCCCATGCCCTGCAACATCTTGGTGTGGACAGCACACTCCCCTCTTGAGCACTGGATGCACTGCCTCGTCTATGGGAGTGTGATTGTGCATAGCCACGTGGACTCTCAGCAGATGTAGTTGCTGACCTACGTCCATGAGTCCGATGCTCAACTCTAACCAGATGTTCCATCACAGACAATGTGTGTTCCAAGGCAGATAGTGTGCGATCTGCCTCAGACCACCTTCTTTCCATTGCATCAGTCAACCGATCCAGGGTATCAGCAATGCGGTGGAGGCAGTAATGGATGTCCGACTGTGCTGCATTCATAATCCTGAGCATTTGTCTGGAGTTCCTTTCGGAATGTGCCTGTGCCTCCATGATGGCCCTAAACATACGCCGAGTGACATATGATGAGACACCTGCAACAGGTGGTAGAGAGACAGCAGGCCTCCTATGAGCACCCCTATCAATTCGCCTGTGTGGAACCTCGTCAACTGTTTGGCTGTGGCCAGTGTCGACACTCCTTGCAGCCATAGTAGCCACACTTCCCTATTCAATGTCCCCACCCTCCAGCTGACCAATATTTGTGGCCTCATACTGACTGTGTACAGGGATCATGAGGGCGGATAAGGGATGTAAACCTCTGTGACAGAGTCAGCCCCTGCAACTCCCACCCGTGTCTCACTTTGGCCACCATCATCATCAGAGTCTGAAGAGACAGTGACTTCAGGTTGTGAAGGGGATAAAGACCAACCTCCCAGGTCACCTGTGATATAAAGGGAAAAGCAACACATTAATACCTGCACTACTATGATCTGCAGTACTATGTTTCAAAATACATTAAGCTGTATGCACTGCTGTCACTATTACGGACTTGTACAACCCAAAATCTGAGATAGTAGGGCATGGAGTCATTAATTTCTAATCCATATTTGTAAGTATTTAAAAATAACAGCTCTTTAAACTGGAGTCTCATGAGCAATACATAAATTATGTACTCTGTTGACATTCTGCAGAACTCTGCACAGTTTACAGGTATGGCCATCTGAAAAGTCCTTTTAATACTGTGAAATCAATCACTGTGGTCACACCTACAAGGCCTAGGTATGACCCTAAAGTCTGTACAGTCAGAACACATTATATTTTTCAATCATGCAGACAGTACATCAATCCAGCCAGCAGACTTGAGATGACACTTTAGCTGATACCTTGAAGTAAATCTACATCTGTAACATTTTTTTTTGTGCATTCCAGTTTCAGGAGCATGGCCTCTTCCTATTCCTGATGGTCCTGAAAAACAATTGAGGGAGAGGTAATGTAAACAGCACCACATGTTACAGTATAACACTGGTACTATGTCCAAATATCCCCCATTTACAGTAGCTGCTATGTTAACATTTATGTGGGTTGCAATCTCTGCATGAGCTTAAAACTGCAGGTAACCTACTTCCCCCACCCCATAAAACACCTGACATCCATGTAAAACAATGTACACCCTGACATACTAAATGCTACAGTATTCTGATGCTGTTTCAACTAAATTTGCCTGGATGCTTCTCTTGGGTCGAAATGGTGGTACCCACATCCACTACATATGGCGTGATGGAAGCCTGGGAGCCATCCTGTGTTACAACGTTTCCCAGGAATTCCTCAGTGGTGGACAGAGTTTGTTCCTCTGCAGACCCACCACCATTGACCTGACGATCCCTGGTCATGTCCACTGCCCGTTTGAGTGCCGAGTGGATCATGTCTGTGGCACATGGTCGCAACTGCTCATATATGTGATTCTGACGACCAACAGCATTTATGTTATGGACCAGTTCATCCCACAAGGCTTGTCACTCATGCCTATTTGCCTTCCCTGTAGACAGCAGGATTTGGTAGTGTTTCCTTAACGCCTCAATTATGAGGTTGTTTTCCACCTTGGTGAAAGGTGGGCAATGTCTGGTGTGCATGTTATCACCTGAAATGGAAAAAAATTAGAAGACATGGCAGGAGCACAAACGTGGGTGTACATTATGTACAGATACAACAATTAAGGAAGGCTATAGGTATTCCCCGCTTGATTATACATCTCATATGCAACAATGTGCCAATCATGCAAAGGATGTGGAAATAACTATGATAGTGGCAATAGTGACATATACCTGCTTGCGCCATGATAGATACTCACATATGATCAGACACCCAAGACAGGAGTCTACTTGTAATGTGGCCCGTAGCAGGAAAGCCCCCCCCCCATAACATATGTATAGAGTACAATGTCAACAAATAGCTGTGTATTATTACAACTGCCAACAAAGGCAGTATCCAGGAGACCTGTGTCCCTAGTTAGCAGACAGCATTAAACCCTTGCTGTACTCTATATCCTCTGTATGTTTTACACAGCTGTAGATCAATGGCATGTCACCTGTACAGTTCTAAGAAAGACTTACTGATGTAATCCCCATTCCCCCTAAGCATATTAAAACATATGCATCATGTTGAAAACAAAATGGTTACATACCTGATGGAATACAACACTCCTCTTTTGAAAGATACAGATATATATGTGTTGTGACAACAAGTTCACCATAGAAAGTAACTCTCATACACAATGGTTTCCCTAGCTAGGAGTTTGTCTTTTTAATATGGTTCTCAATAGCAGGTGATTGCCATTGAACCAATCTGTGGTTCAAGAATGCTAATTGAAGAATACACAGCTGATTTGCAGTGTAATCAGGCAATCCTGTGCAACTACTGAAGGAGATATAAGGCGTCAATGTAGAATCCATCCCCTTTCCCATATGATGGGGTGGAAATACTGGAGTACAGATACTACATCAGCACAGAGAGGATGTTTGTAGTAGATACTTATTACATACACATATGTGTGCTACAGGCTTCAGCTGCTGCTGCTGCTGCAGGCAATAAGCATAGTGAGAGAGGCTGCAGAATGTGGAGGACAATAGCACTTATGAGTAAAGGTGTGATCAGTGGCAGCCCTGGTGTACAGTCAGAGCCTGAATGAGGGAGCCCATCCCACAGGAAATTGAGGTATGTTTAAGGTAAGTATGTTAGCCAAAGGTATCATTAACAGGGTAAAAGGCAATATGTTTGTTGTGTCCTTGAACAATGTAGGGGGTATATTTACCATTATGTCAACCATTTGGACAACTGCCAAGCCATGTATTATGCTATACGATCACAGGATCATAGGAAGTTACTAGGCTATTGGCACCAAACACTTGCAAGCCTAGCCAAAATTTAGCCCATGTTCTGACAAGTCAGCACCAGATGCCCCATCTCCAGCAGGGACGGAGGTGGAATCTCAGGGGTGTATTTTCTGTTCCCCATCCAGTTATGCAGGTTATGCTTAAAAAGGGTTAATAAGGAACTCTGCTTGATTTGAAGAGGGAGTCTATTCCACAGAAGAGGGATTCTCTGGGACACAAACTGTCCTGCCAATAAGTACTATTGATGTCACAGACCAGATTGAGGTCACGCATGTGTCTTACTCGAGTGGAGCTTGATTTGCAGATATGCAGCAGTCCCATCAAGGCAATGTTGGAGATTGCTTTGTATGTCAGACATACGTCACCTCTGAGGAGTCTGTATGAGACTGAGTAGAGGGACAGGGCTTTTAGCCTATCTGAGTGGGGTAGAAGTTTGAGGCCCTGAATTCTCCTGGTGAGGAACCTCTGTTGTCTCTCCAGCTGCTGCATGTGCTTTGTGAGGTACATGCTAAAAGGGGCATTGTACTCAATAATGGGTCTTATAAGGGAAGAATACAGGGATGTTATGATATCCTTGTCCCTGTATGAGATACCCTTCTGAATGAGGTGGGCCATGTAGAAAGCTTTCCATACAAGAGAGGCAATATGGTGGTCAAAAGTCAGTTTGCTATCAACCTGGGTGCCCAGGTCCCTTATGACTGATTACATGCTTAGGACTTTGTTATTAATGTGATAATTTGTGGGGATTTCACTCTCCCCAAAGGGGATGATGATGCATTTTTTGGCATTCAGTTTGAGGTCATGTTTCTGGCACCAGTCATTTGTTTGGGTGATACCTTCTTGGAGGATGTCCTCATCACTAGGGAAACTTATGACAGCACCCAGCTTGCAGTCATCTGCAAACTTGGTCAGCCATAGCCCACTGCTTTTCACCTACACCTCTGAAAAGTATATCCCAAACAACAGAGGCCCAAGGCTAATGTCTGGGGTACATCACTCGTGAGGTGGCTTCCCCTATTTTGACTAGGTGGGTTCTATCTGTGTGCCAATTTGCTACCTATCTGGCAACATACAAATCCATGTCTAGTTGAGAGAGTTATCTTTTATGCCCGAGTGGGGAATAGTATCGAAGGCTTTGGCCAGGTTAAGGTAGGTAGTGTGCACCATCTTCCCCTTGTCCATGGCTTTGGTGACTGTTTCAAACAAGTCAACCAAATTTAACAGGCATGACCTCCCCTTGAAGAAACCAAACTGTGTGGGATCAATTGTTTGGAGGTTGTCAATGTCCTTGTTAATGAGGTCCATGATAATCCATTCCATGGCCTTGTAGATCAGGCTAGTTAGACTGATGGGTCTATAATTCCCTGGATCAGTGGATGCTCCACCTTTGTGCAAAGGGATAACAGTGGCTGTCCTCCACTCAGCTGGAATGAAGCCAGTACTCAGGCTTTGGTTGAATAGGGTGCTTAATGGTGTTGCAAGTTCTTGCCTGAGTTCATGTAGGATGCAGCCTGGGATGTTATTGGGTCCCATGGAGGCTGTATTTTTTGCCTTTGAGAGGGCAGTGATGACTTGCTCCCCAGAGATAAGGGGAGGGGGACAGGTGTTGGGGATGTCCTGATTTACTGATGGGGGGGACAGAGGGGTGAAACTTTTGCTGAACCTGTCTGCCAGCAGGTTGGCTATATCTACGGCATTTGTGCATGTGGTGTCCTTGACCATCAGTTCTGAGCAGATCTGAGTGCTTCTTTTGAGATTGCGGACATTGTGAAGAAGGCCTTACGACTGTCTTTAGTAGATGTGGCCAGTTTTGACTCAAAGTTTGCTTTGGAGGATTTCACAAGTGCTCTTATTTGTTTGTTCAGGCTAAGGAGAGATTGCTTCCAATTAGGCACCTTCTTCTTCTTGGTCCTGGACAGCAGTTATTTTTCTTTCTATCATAGCATTTATTTATTGCAGATGTCTACCAGACAGATTTAATCTTCCTTGAGTAGGAGGATTTTGTCCTGTTATGTATTCATGATTCCATATAGCTATATAAATGCCCGTATAGTACTTTGTTGTAGGTTTGGACATTTGTACCAGTTCCTACAGAGGGGGAGTGGGCTGTGAAGCTGTTTATACCTTCCCTCAGGAGGTTGTAATCATATTTGGAGAAATGTATATGTTTGACCCTAGCTATGGAGGGGGGGGGGTCGGGGGAGATGGTGACTTTGGAAGTGACTGCTTTGTGGTCGAATCTTACCAGGGAGGGTGACACTATAGGGATGCTGCAGTGGTTACTCATGCTGGTTAATACCAAGTTTGAGATATTATCACCTCTTGTGTGGGGTTGTCACTAGCTGGTCCAAGGCATTTGTAATGACAAAATCAAGGAATCTCTGGACATTTGTATTTTGTCATGAGTAGTTCTTCCCGTCTATGGTTGGATAGTTAAAGTCACCCAGGATAATTTTTGATTTATTCAAGGAGGTCCAGATAGGTGGAGTGAGCATCTTGAGTCAAAGTTGGGGGCCTGTAGCTAGCTATAATTTGAATAGGGGTCTTGTCAATGGTTAACTGCACCTGGAATGGCTCCTGTGCATCATACTGTTTGACCAGCCTGGAGGTGTGTATGTCTTTAATATATATTAAAACTCCACACCCTTTTGCTTTGCTGTACACAGTTTGGGGTCTGAATGTATGATAGGATGGGTAACCTGGTATGGCCAGGATGCTCTCCACAGCTTTGAACCAGGTTTCTGTGACTATCCAAATGTCAGCATCTTCCAGGGTAAAATTGCTTACAATGAGTGCCATTTTATGTTTAGACTTGTAGTGTTTAGCAGCATGACCTTTAATTTGTATTTTGATAAAAAAGGCACTATGGGGGGAGGGGAAGCAAGAGCCTTTACAGAAGCCTGAAGCCCAAGGGAGACAAATGCAGGCCATCTCTGGCAAAACATTGTGGTCTGTTGATCATGTCTTTCCAGGATGTCAGGTACTAGAACCCATTGGAATGACATCAGAAACTAAGCCAATTGTTAAAGGCAATCATTTTCTGTTTGTACTGAGGCATCATTCCTGGTGACAGTAGAATGCTACTTAAGGCTAGGGACATACCTGCCTGGGACATATATTCAGTGAACTCGATGATGTCTCTCTTCATATAGTCCAGGGAGGTATGTCTCAAGTCATTCACACCAATATGGATTATGACAGAGTCATAACAGTATCTGTTGTTGAGAGGCTTGAGTGCATGTGTGATATGGTGGATTCTGGCACCTGACAAAGAAGTAACTGTGACTTTCTCCTTATCCAGCCTCTGTGAGGGGCACATCTGTCTGCCTCACAATGGAGTCTCCTATGACTAATATGTTGGCTTTATGATTAGGTTTTAATGGCTGTCAGACACAGGTGTGCAGACTATGTGTGGTGTGTGGTGTGGTGGGCTATGGAGCTCATGTGTGTTTTTTGCCATGGAGGTCTCTTTTGTTTGGGTATGTTTTGTTGAGTACCTCCACATATGTGGATGTGTGTTGTGTAGGTGTGTGTGGTGTTTGAGGTGTGGTGTTTGTGTTGCTAACCTTCTCATTGCCAGATACACTGGCTTGTGAGGGAGAGAGCATAGACTCTAGGCTCTTAATGTAATTGCATCTCTCACAAATTGGTAGGTGGTAGTAGTAGTAGAGGGCTGTCCGTGTACATGAGGCATTTGCTACACTGTCTCAGGATGGCCATATCAACCAGACTGGCAGGAGAAACTGTAGGAAATTCTCTATCCATATTTGTCAGAATCTGAGGGAGAGAGGCCAGAGAGAGCTAAGGGGGTAAAGGGTAATGGTAAGATGGGTAAGGCTAAGATTAGTATTACTAGGTGATCACACACGTGCTACCAAGGGAAAATGTGTACCTGGAATACCTGGGTTAAAAACAGTGCAGCTGTGGTGTGCGACACACAAACAAGCTCAAACTAGCTCAAACATGGGGTTTAAATAGCACAAAAATAGAAGAGACTAGTAATACAGAAATCTAGCCAATCCTGCTAGCCCGTGCTCTCTTTACCAATTAGCCTGTGCCAGGCAAGGTCCAGGCAGCAATGCTACTCTCACTAGCAGTGAAGATAGGCCCCTACCAACACAAGATGGCTGCTAGAAACACAGAAGGCAAACACAGGATGGCTGCCAGAAACACAGAAGGCAAAAACAAACAGCTCTGGATGCAGCAAACCTGTATCCAGGCTATGCTATTCAATTTAAGTGTTAAGAACACAGTAAAACTCACACAAAACCACCTATTAATCACTTAAAGACAAACAGAACTCACAGTATGAAAAAAATACAGTTAAACAGTAATGAAATGCAGTAAAATGCACTTAAACAGTTATGAATTGCAGTAAATATAAATGAAATACAGTTAAACAGTAATGAAATGCAGTTAATTAGTAAATTGCTTTAATGCAGTGCAGATGTGGTCAATTAGCTATAAGGCACGGATAAAAACAATAGGCAAGTTCAAATGCAATAAAATAAGTGAAAATAATTGAAAATGCACTTAGATTGGTCTTGGAGTCTTGGGAATTTTGTAAAATGTCCCAGAGATGATGCGCCTCAGCAGAGCCTGGTAGTCATCTGGAACATGTATGCTGGCAACCCTTGTTATTAGCGTGACCTCTATATGTGCATGTTATTTGTGCAGCTGTGCTTATCTATAATATCAGTAGCAAATCATTATGTGCTGCAGTTTGATATTACTGGGCCTCCTTTGAATTACATAACTTAAAATCCTCTGTGAATTCATAGTAAGGCATGACCTGACACTCTATACATTCCCCCTCCAAAAAATGGGGGAAAAAATGGCCACACCAGGGGAGGTTGCAGCTTTGTTAGCTCATCAGGGAGAAATGCTTATTCCTGCTTCTTTTGCACACAAAAAAAAAATGAAAAAAAAATCACTTTCTAGATGTTTTATGTGGATACAACTACTTATTCCAGAAGGAAATTACTGGAAATTAAAGGATTACTAGAACAAGCTGCTGGCTTGAACCTTTGTTGTCTGCTGAGTATTAGGGGCCTACTTCACTTGCAGAAATCCTCAATCTCTGCATTTTAAACAGGAATGCCATCAGAGCTCTGAAACTTCACAGGGATGGTTCTGGAAGAGCTACAAAAGAAAAAATTGTAAAAGAACTAGAAAGAGAGGCTGCAGAGGCAGAGCTGCTGCTAACTGAAGAGAACCCCCCACAGGCCTGCATTACCTTCAGTATTACTTGCAAATGTCTGCTCACTGGATAATAAGATGGACTATCTGAGAATGGAGCTCACAAAAAGTAAGGTGAGGGACACTTGTTTGATCATTTTCTCTGAAATTTGGCTGCATAGTAACATTAGTGACAACGCTGTGAACCTAGATGAGCTAACTCACGTTAGAGCAGATAGATGTAAAGCACAGAGTGGTAAAGCTAAAGGTGGTGGTGTATGCATCATGTTAATAACAAAAGGTACAAAGACCATAAGTTGGTTCAATCATACCACTCCAAAGATGTGAAAATATTGACAATAAAATGCAGACCTTTCTATTTACCAAGGGAAATCAGTGGAATATATGTCACAGCAGTATATACCCCCCCCCCAGTGCTAACACCACTGAAGCTCAAAATAAACTTCATAAAATTATCTGTGAGCTACAAAACAGAAACACAGAATTTTCACATGTGATAGCTGGTGATTTCAACAGAGCTGAGCTTAAGGAGGTGCTACCCCATTTTTATCAGTATGTGGATTACCCACCAGAAGGGAGAATACCTTTGACAAAGCTTACAGCAATATTAAAGGATCCTTTAAACCTTTGAAGCACCACAACATAGTCAGCTCTGATCACACTGCCATCCTGCTTCTGCCTACCTATAAGATGGCTTTGATCAGAGAAAAACTGACAACTAAATAGATCAGAGTCTGGCAGGATGGTTCCATGGATTGCCTTCAGGACTGTTTCAATACCAACTGCTGGGAAGTCTTCAAAGAAGTGGCTGCTCACAACCTCCAGTTAGACATAGACACCTATATTGAATCAGTTCTTGCCTACATAAATAAATGCATGGAGGATGTAACCACCATTAAAGCCTTCACTATAAGAGCTAATCATAGCCCTGGCTCACCAGGAATGTCTATGAGCTACTGAGGGAAAGAAACACAGCCTTCAAGGCAAATGACAAAAAAAGGTTAAAGGCGGACAGTTCAAATCTGAAAAAGGGCATCAAAGAAGCAAAGAGAGAGTATGGGAGGAAAATTCAGACACCCTTCCAAGACATGATGGACATGAGAAGCCTATGGCAGGGGATACAGCAGCTCATGGACTATAAGACCAAAACATCCCAGTGTGATAACAGCTTGAAATTCCTAAATGAACTGAACTCCTTCTTTGGCAGATTTGAGGAGAAGGTAGCATTGTCACCTCACAGTAAGATGTTGTCCTGTTCGATTCTCAGCTAGAGCGTCTTCTGTGTGGAGACATGCGTGAATGGGTGTACCTTCGTTGAAGGTTGTGCATCAGAGCTGGCAACTCGGCACATAAAAATCTACTGCCAATCATTAGCGGACTGGAGTTCCGCTGTGGCGACCCCTAACCGGGAAAACCAAAAGACACAACAACCACCATACCTTCTAAAACAAACACTGACAAAGAGGAGATACTGCTCACCTTAAACTCCAAGGAGGTGAGACTTCAGCTTAAGAAGGTGAATCCTAGGAAGACTGCTGGACCAGATAACATACCTGGCAAGGTGTTGAAGGAGTGTGCTGATCAGTAAGGGGTGTGCTGATCAGTTATGTCTGGTACTGACAGACATCTTCAACTCATCCCTTGCTATGGAGAAAGTTCGCTCACATTTCAAGGAAACAAGTATTGTCCCACTTCCAAAGAAACACAACCCTACCTGCCTCAATGACTTCAGACCGGTCACTTTAACCTCAAAAGTCATGAAGTGCTTTCAGAAGTTTGTGAAGAAACATCTATCTGTGGGTCTGCCTAAGTACTTTGATCTGCTCCAGTTTGCATACTAGGCAAATAGAATGACTGTGGATGAGATATCAGTCACACTATACCTTGCACTAAAACATCTAGAAGGAAGGAACAACTAAGTAAGGCTGCTGTACATCAACCTCAGTTCTGCATTCAACACTGTGATACCAGTGCAACTGGTGGATACGCTCATGAAACTTGGGATAAACAATCACTTATGAAACTGGACTTTTGACTTTCTGATTGGTAGACCCCAATGGATATGTGCTGGAAACAACACTTCTCAATGCATATTCCTGAATACTGGTGTTCACCAAGGTTGTGTGCTCAGTCCCTTGCTCTTCACCATCCTCACCCATAAATGTATTGCAAAACATAACTCAAACCATATTATAAAATTCGTTGATGATACCACAGTTGTGGGTCTTATTAGTGGTGGGGATGAAGATAACTACAGGGATGAGGTGAGCACTTTGATTGCCTGCTGTGACAGGAACAGTCTGGACATGAATTTTAATAAGACCAAAGAAATGATTATGGACTTCAGGAGAAAGGCAACAGTTCACCAACCACTCACTATCAAAGGGGAGGTAGTACAGAAAGTCAAAACAACCACATTCCTGGGCTTTCACATCTGAAGTGACCTCTCCTGGACTGTTAATGCTAACCAAATTGTCAAGAAGGCTCAATAGAGGCTTCACCTCCTGAGAAAGCTCAAAAAGGCCAGGCTCCCACTGTCTGCTCTCACCACTTTTTACAGGAGAGCTACCAAGAGCATCCTCACTAGCAACTTCATAGCATGGTCTGGCAACTGCACAGTTACTGAGAATAAGAAATTGCAGAGGGTGGTGAGGGTGGCTGAGAAAATCTTGGGCACAGACCTCCCTTCTATTCAGGAGCTCTTCTTTACAAGAGCAAGAAAGAGATCAAACAAAATACTAGCTGATTCAACCCATCCGACCCATAACTGATTCTCACAACTTGCGTCTGGAAGGAGGTACCACAGCTTCCACTGTAGGACTACCAGATTCAGGAACAGTTTGTATCCTACAGCTGTAAGACTTTTTAACTCAGACACCAACCATAATACCTGATACATTGAAGCCTCTTTTTTTTTCATTTAATCCTGCGCTCTGAGCAATTACCACCAGTATTACTATTATGCACTATGATGGCTATAATGAGTCACATCTAAGGTTAACAAGTGCAATACAGTAACTAAACAGTTACTATTCACTAGTCTCTAATTATTCTCTATCTTAATAGTGAAAGGGTTTGTTGGTGGGCAGTTATTTATTATTTTTCTTTGGATAATGAGTATTGAGTGTGTTTATGTAATGTGAACTACCTTTTGCATGTCATATGTGTCATTTTCTTTCATATGTATTTCTCTGCTACCACTGTATTTATGTTATTTACACTGCATTTCTCATGAGCTGACATTTGTAATTTCATTTAGGCTGCACTTGTGTGGTCCTAAATGACAATTAAGTTTCTTGGAAAATTCTAGTGCTTTAATAGGCATATGTTAACTATGTTGCTATCTGCAGGCCTTTGACTTCCATCATTGAAAAGCAGACATTCCATCTGAAATGCTTTGGGTGAATAAATAGGTGACGAGACTGTCCTTCATATCAGAACATGTATTTTAAATGCTAAACAACACTGGATTTGAACCCAGGACCATGTGTACCAAAGATTAATGTTTTCAAAGCATTTAACAGACTGAGCTATGGAGTTACTGTTACAGCATGTTTACTTTTTATTATTTAATTGCACACTTACATGCTGTTACCTCATTTGCATCCATTATTATGTGTATGGCTTTATAGGAATGTATTTCTCCACCACAGTTCCTGTTAAACACCTATTTTTAGATTAATGTTTTGGCAGGTGCATTTTTAAATGTTGCAGATATAATTGCACAGTTATCTGCTGTTAGAGACCTCACTTATATTCATTATTATGTGTCTGGCTTTATAATGATGTATTCCTATACTAGAGTCCAAGTTACATTCCCATTTTTCTATTACTCTTTTATCAAATTTGTGCAATGCTTAATGATGGGAAAATGGCAAGTATTATGTTTAGCTTAAAACACCTGTGTTAATTAACAGCTATGTGGCTTGGCGGGTTGATGCACTGGTCTGCAGTTACAATGGTCCTGGACCAAAATAGGGTGCAGGTGTACTTTTTGAACGTGATTAATATTATTTCACACACATATATCAATACAGCCCCACTTAGCTTAGCTTAGTGATGCTGTATGCCATGCAGCATTGTACAAAAAAATTGAATGGGATAAAAAATGGGGAGATAAGACAGTGGTGAAATGGGGTGCAAGCAAGGGGGAAACATAATGAAAGGCAGATATGTATTTGCAGGAATGGTGTAGGAAAGAACCACAGCTATCCATGTCTTGTACAGCAACAACTGTGCACTTTAACAGATTTTTTTTGCTGAATTTGGACTGTCACCCGCAGAGAGAGTGGTGAGGACAACATAAGTGTGTGGTCAAGCTAATTGGACTAAATTAAGTGTGCCAGTGGACACGTGTGTAAAATTGAGAGTTATGTATGGGATGTTTTTTTTTTTTTTTGGACAGGTGCCCATTTTTTCTTTTTTTTAAGGTGAGAATGGAATGTTGGGAAGAGACATAGGAACGTGTGGGTGTGGTAAGTTGTGAAGGTGAGGAAACTTTTGCAGACAGACAAGACAGACAAGACAGCAGACAGGGTTGGTGTGTACACAAGAGGGCTTGGTTGGGGATGGTGTTGTGAAATCCCAGTCCCGTGGACATCAGATGCGGTATCAGTTTGAATCAAGTCCTCACCCATGGGACTATCAACACTGTACCTTCACTGGTCCTGTGGAGGCAATGGTTGATGCCAATGTCCAGGGTGAGGTTGCCCCCCTAGCATGGACAGCATGCATACGTAGGCGTTCACTGAGAGTTGGAGCAGCAGCCCATGCACCAAGCCTGGCAGTTCCTCATGGGTGACATAATCACCCCTCCACTTCCACTCCCAGAGGGGGACCCCCCCTAACCTGGGGGAGTAGAACTACCTGATGGCCCAGGTAGTGTAGGGGCAGCAGAATGATGCCACCAGGCTGTGGATCAGATGTTCTGGGCCACGGTGTAGCGGCCGGGCGAGCCAGGTAGGTGGATTGCCTGGAACTGGCCTACCTTGTTGCAATGTAGTAAATTAAATATAAACATAAGGTAAAAATAAACATACAAAACAGCATAATCCTTAAGAGGGTGTGCCAGGAGTAAAGTAAAAGTAACATGAAAATCTAACCTAAGGCACAAAAACGCAGCAGAATTCTTTTTAAAACTGCAAAAGTTAAACAAAAAACAATGATGGTTAGCACTTTCGGTCCTGGAGACTTTTTGTAAGAAATGTGAATTAGACATGTTCAGACAGTTTCATGATGTTAATGCTGCTGGTAGAGTGTTTGAAAGGAATAATAATTTTTATAATGTGATGCAAGAAGAAAATGAAGCACTTAAAGAGTTACATAATGATGGTGACATCATGATTAAGTCAGCGGACAAAGGGGGGCTGTTGTGGTTTTGGACTACAGATACTACATTATGTCTCTACTCATTGATGAAACTGTTAATATGCCTATTGATGTTGGACATATAGCTTTATTAAAAAGGAATATTGATGCTGTGTTACAAGATTGTTTAGAGAGTCATTTAATAACTTCTACTTTGATTATTTGATGGTACAATTCTCTATTCTCTACAATACCTTCATTACAAGAACTCTCTAAAATTCATAAGACTTTTTCTGATCCACCCCTCAGGCCTATAGTATCTGGTATGGGGTGGTTTACAGAACCCTTCTCCATTTTTGTGGAGAAATATTTTAGGTAAGTTTTGAATGGAGTCCATTGTGTTTTAAAAGATACTAAACAGTTTCTGTGTGATTTGTATGAATTTATTTCATGGAATGGTCCCATTACCCATTGCCTCTTAGTCATGTTGGACATGGAATCACTTTTTACTGTGATTCCTAATATAGCAGGCATTGAGATGATTAAGGATTTCTTACAACATTGTGATTTTTCTCCACAGTTAATAGATTTGTTAGGCTTGTTTCTAGAGATTGTACTAGAAAATAATACATTTGTATTTGAGAATTTAATATTTTTACCAAAGGTTGGCATAGCTATGGGCACAGCTTGTACCAATAGCTATGCCAACATGGTTCTGGCTCAATGGGAAGAAAGGCATGTGTTTTATGGACACAAATTGTTGGACTATGTTATATTCTATAGAAGGTCTGTAGATGATATATTTTTGTTGTGAAAGGGACCCTTGGAGAGTCTGCAAGGATTTATTTCCTGTTTACATACTACCACTACTTTCTTGAAGTTTACAAGTAAGCAGTCCCTCTCTTCTATAGATTTCCTGGATGTGTTAATAGATAAGGATGCCAATGGCTGTTTAAATACAGGTCTCTTTAGGAAAATATGCAGTTGTAATGCAGTTTTACAAAGACGTAGTATGCATCCTGCATTTATTTATAAAAATATTCTAAAGGGGCAAACCTTACACATGTCTAGACTTAATAACCTCGATGAGAGGCTTAGCCACAATTTAACCTCTCTAACATCTGAATTTAGATGGTGAGGCTATGGAGACAAGGAAATTGATAAAGCCTGTACTTTAGCCAGGAGCCAAAGAACCAGTAAAGCTAGACCTTATTTCTCAGATATTATTGTTAATACTAATGAGGGCTTAGATGCTCGAAAGAATGACTTGGACGGGCTACCCGTTTCTCTATATTTTACAAGTGATGTGGAAGTGATTTTCTTCTTCTTCTTCTTCTTCTTTCAGATTTTCCCAGTTAGGGGTCGCCACAGCAGATCACCTGTCTGCTCATGACTGGCGGTGGAGTTTTACAGTGTCGAGTTGCCAGCCCAGTGCCCAGCCTTCCACAGAAGGCACACGCAGTCATGCCTAGGGCCAATTTAGAGTATCCGATCCACCTACAGCATGTCTTTGGGATGTGGGAGGAAACCGGAGCACCCGGAGGAAACCCATGTGACCACAGGGAGGACATGCAGACTCCACACAGAAGGCACCCCAGCCGAGGATCGAACCGGAGAACCCCTTGCTGTGAGGTGGCAATGCTAACCGCTGCACCAAAAGTGGAAGTGATACGCAGGGTTATTAGAAGTAACTGGTTCATTTTACAGACTGATGATATCATAGGTGCTGTAGTTGGTGACAGACATAGATTTAGATATATAAAAAAATATATATATATATATATATATATATATATATATATATATATATATAAACAGATATAAAAATAGAAAGTTCCTGAAGAGACAATTGTGCTATAAAGTGCATTCAGGTATGAGCTTTAACTGTGCACAGGGTATGAGAAAGTGTTTTAGATGTAATTTTTGCAAGAATATAGAAGTTCGTAACACCTTTACCCATCCCCTTACTGGCTACACTTATAACTTTAAAGTATCAGCAGATTGTTATACTTCTAACATAGTTTACCTGGCAATCTGTTCTGCATGTAGTGGTTTTTATGTAGCTAAAAGTAATCGTACATTACATGAAAGAATAAGAGAGCATTTATACAGTACTCAGGTGGGGGATATCAGAAGTGCTCTAGCCAAGCATACATTATTGACCAGTGCCATTCATATTTTTAATTTTAGAGTGATAGAAGTAATCCATCAAACACAACGTGGAGGTGATATAAGAAATTTCACAGAGTTAAGGGAGCTACATTGGATAGTAATTTACAAGCTGATAAATTACCTGCTTTAAATGGGAAGGTTTCTTTAAAACCTCTGCTGAAATCTATAGGTCTTCAACATTAATTAATTGCTGCTTGTTCTTTAATTGTTTAATTGTTCATACTATTTAACAATGTTTCATTTTAGTTTTTATGCTCTGATGAAGCACTTTGCGTGAAAGCGCTGTCATTGTTTTTTGTTTAACTATTACAGTTTTAAAAGGAATTCTGCCATGTTTTTGTGCCTTAGGTTAGATTTTCACATTAAAAATAAACATAACCAGACAAATGCTAGTATTAACATAACAGAAGATAATGATTAATAGAAAGAAATAGAAATATAATGAGGAACACAGCAATAAATAACTTCAATGAAAGTATTTTAACAGTAGAGCAATATGAAATTAAACATAAGGCCAACATAAGAGGTAGTTATAAATAATATATTAATATCAAATCATAGTAATACATATAATTAATAAATTAAAGAAGAGAAGGGATGGGGTGAGAGAGAAAAAAACATTAGTAACTTCATAGGTAATATTACTACACTGACTACTACTACATACTTCTACATATGTAAGATTTCAGTTGTGAATACAGTGACTGAAAATGTTGTATAGATGATTCTGCACATACACAGCTCTCGACCTGTTTGCATGGGACATTATGGGCCAAGCCCTACCAAATGGTGGTACAAAGGCACAACTACAGGGAACATTGTTATAGTGTGCTCATACATTAGTAGCAAGGTGTCCTGCTAATGGATTTGCCATTAAATTGCATTCCAAGTAATGTCATATATCTGCAAATCAAGGACCAGACATATGAGGCAGTAGTCATTACATTCTGCAAAAATCATGACAGTTGAGAGGTATGTTCTTGTACACTAATTACACTGGACAGCTGGTCATTTCTCAGGTGGCTTCCATGAGATTAGAATCCACAAGCAGTGACTACAGGAATAATGTGCACTTTATTGAATATAATGAAATATTATTGTGACATGTTGTGTGAAATCGTACATTTACAGACATGCATACCTGTGTGTGCTATCAGATTGGATCCCACAAGCAGTGACCAGAAGAATAATGAGCACTTTATCTGAAAACATTAGTTATCAAATCACCATCTCCTTTTGCACTTTTTATTGCTTAATGTCAATTCAAATCTGACATTTATATACAAGTATGGTTATCTAGGACCTCTTTTAAGTTACCCATATAAACTGCTCATTTTCTGAGTGCTAACTACAGCATATTTCAGAA
The DNA here is from genome assembly GCF_019279795.1 of Protopterus annectens. Classification (NCBI taxonomy): domain Eukaryota; kingdom Metazoa; phylum Chordata; order Ceratodontiformes; family Protopteridae; genus Protopterus; species Protopterus annectens. The sequence continues at coordinate 1,579,607,296 of NC_056733.1, read as the reverse complement.
AACAATGATCAGAACTCAAGCTTGACTCTCAGTCTGAGTATTGCACTACATTTATGTCTGACATTTCTTGGTGCATTATTTTTCATTCACATGTGAATCTTTATTGATAATGTTGCTGTAAATCTGGCATTTGGACACATGGATAGCTGTCCAGGACTTCTGTTAACTTACCCATATACCCTGTTCATTTACTGAGTGTTATTTCAGACAAGATGATCAGAACACAGGCATGACCCTTATTCTGGGGTTTGAACTACATTTATTTCTGATATTTACTGGTGCATTATTTATTCACGCACATGTAACAGTTGGCTGGTGTCAAACTGGAACACACAAGCAGTGAATACCGGAATAGTGAGCACTTTATTTGAAAACATTTGTTATGAAAGCACTGTCATCTTTTAAAAGTTGCTGATTAATGTTGCTTCAACTCTGGCATGCAGACCATGGATAGCTATCTAAGACTTCTGCTACCTTACCCATATCCCCTGTTCATTTACTGAGTGCAACCTACGGCATATATTAGGCAATGAGCAAACCAGAACACTGACTCTTAGGACGGGTAGACCACAACATTAACTGATGGTCAGTAGCTATGCTACACAGTACTGCATGCTTACCTGCTTTAACTAGCTTTACCATTTCAGGTAGGCAGTGACACATTAATAAAGATGTAAGATGTCCCAGGTATGTCATACCTGACTGTTTAGACTGCAAATTCTGTAATTACTTTATTATATAATTACATTATGCATTAAGTTATTACTTTGATGTTTTCCTACTTACCACAGGATTGCCTCATCCTGGCCAAACACCCTGCATGGGACTGTACATTACAAGTCCTCTTTTCTGCAGCTGTGGTAAGAGAAGCAAGCCATTATGCATACCAGTTTTGCACAGATTGAGCTTGTATATTTCTAAATTTCTGGCAAACATACTTACACATCTGTTGGTTGTGCCCATCCCTAGCCTCTTGGACCCAAGTGTCCGAGGTTCCCCTCTTCCTACACCTTAGGTTGTTATAGTGGTCATGATTCTGCTCAGCAGTGCAGGGGATACTGGTAGAACTGGTTAGTTCCCTTGCCAAATGAGCCCAGGCCTCAGACTTATACTCCCTGCAGCAGCCAGGGACCATAATTCTTAACCAGGTATCCAACAAAAATTCTGGACTCCGGCACTCCCCACTTTTGTACACAAAAGTGCACTCCTTCACCAACAGCACCAAGCATAGCCACAGCCAAGTAAAGTCTCCAAAGAATGATGTGAAATTCCTGCCTATTACTCTGTAAATAGGCTACATTCCCGCCCTTGCATGTCATGCTGTAATGTTCAAAAAAATGCTGCGGCTCTTAGCACTGGGCAAACTCGCACAAACCACATGTAAGCAAAGATTAGCAATGCTCAAACAGGAATAAACCATTGACCATGTTTAAGTGCTGCTTAGCACTGAGGAGCTTTTCTAAATGTAACAATTTTCTGATTTAAACTAAATCAATCTTTCAGTCACCTGACACATTTTTACAGGAATATATGTATATATGACGCAAACTCAGGACTTACTACACTGTAGGTCATGACTCAACCTATCTTGCCACTGGAATAGTGAAGGGAACTCACATATCTTCAGATATACTGCAAGGTGCCTGTATGCGTGGCGTAGCTTCGCTGTGTGGGTTTGCATATTGATAAGCACCGGAGGACTACAATAATTGAATACATCCAGTTTCTGTTTTTAGATGTCTAGCGGATGTCTGCTGTATATATATATATATATATATATATATATATATATATATATATATATACATACAAATATAAGCATAGTTAAGAATCACTAAGCAATGTGTTGCACCAGGCAAAGAAGCACATGAAAAAAATTAAAACTGAATACATGCAGTTTCTATTTATAGATGTGTAGCAAATGTCTGCTGTGTATGTGAGCAAAGCTAAACATAGCTGCACAACATGCTGTACTGTGCAAACAAGCACATAAACGTAAAAAAAAAATATATATATATAAAATTGCAATTTCATGAAGTAAAATCTGTTATTCATCTTTAGGTCCAGGTTAACGGGTAGAAAGGTATTGTGCTGTGCTTACCAACTGTCCAGATTTCTTCTGGATAGGCCACAAGTATGGGACAGCTTCTACAGTGTTGTTTACATGGATTCAATATCCATGTTACTGTGATCTCCCTCAGCAGCGCACCATAATTATATATATATATGGCACGCTGCTGAGGAGGAACCGTGGCCATGTACACAGGTACATTCCATGTAGGCTTTTCACAGAGCCTACATGGATTTTATTGAATCCTGTCAAAAGATTATGTGTCTTTGATTGCTCCAATATCTGGGGGGGGGGGGGGGCTGCGTAGGTGTGTACATGTGCTTGGTGTTAATATCCCCAACAGACACTGCAGATCAAACTAAAGATGCTCACATGAAGCATGTAATTCCTATGAGGTTTTCTGGTTGACAGGACATCCTCTCTTCAGACACTATGTGTGCATTAAAGAAAAAGCCTGATCCATCAGGGTGGAGGATGACACCACACTTTAGTTTACTAGATTCTCACCCCCAGGGAATGAAAGAGTATTCTGAAAGGCTATCCCTTGGGGAGATTAATGTCTATGTGGTAAGTGGAGGAAGGACATCAAGATCAGTGGTGGGAGTAAGGAATGAAATAATGAAAAAATAAATAAAACTTTGGTAATGATGTATCTTTTTAATCACAATAAAACATCTGCCTTTCTTGTGTAGATTTGTATGTTGACTGAACATTAGAAATCACTTTTGCCTGAAGTTGATAATATTGGCAATTCTATTTAGCTATTTTTTTATTTATTTATTTATTTTAGTTTGTTTATTGGAGTAGTACACTGATCACTATATACCATTTGTAGGCACAGCCCAGGAAAAGAGATTCACAAACAAAAAAAAAAAGAAAGAAAGAAACCAGAACAAATTTACAAACATAGAGTGATCACAGAAGGTTGATAATCCCTTTGTTCTCATTGTACCCCATATCAACAACTGTGAAACCAAAGGAGGTGTGAGGAAGGGTGGATGAGGAAGGTAGGAATAGAGAGTAAAGCAGACAGCAGTAGGACAACTAAACATTGAGATGAGTAATGCAGTGGCAGATGGTAAGATGGGAGGAGGACTACATAGTTCTAGTAACAGTACCTGTGTGAAAGCATTTGCACCTCGCTTTTTGGAGGAAATTTTTTTTTGTTGTTGGATTCTTAATTCTATGAAGGAGGGTACAGGTCATAATTTCAGAAAGAGAGACTCTCAGGTAAATGGGGCCAATGCAGAACAACAAATTCCTCCTGTATGCAGATTGTTTTTAAAACTTAAGTGTGACACAATGTCCTTGGAGACAAATCCGAGGTTGTATGATGTTTTTTTTATAAATCTACTGACAAAGTAGGGAAAATGTACAAGTTTACCAGCTTATAAAGCAGTGAAGCAAAAAGAAGACTCAGTGTGAATTGAATCGGTGAACCCATAATGATACCTGAAATAAGTGAGTGGGGGTTTTAAGATGTCCAAATGGACTTTTCATGTGAAAACTAGAAGGGTTCTAAAAACTGAATTATGGCATTTGCTGTATTATGTCAAATAATTCTCATTGCTTCTTTGAAATGTTACTTTTGTTTTACTGAATACTTAAATTATTTCCAGAACAGGTGTTTATGGCTGCTTTTCTGCTTCAGGAAAACTGGTGTAAACTGCTGTATTTTAATAGAATTTTGAACTTGTTTGCTCAGCAGTCTTGAGGGTGACATTCTTAAAATTAAATATGTTTCTTTGATAACCCAACACTGTAACAGGTGCTTAAATGGTGGCTTGACTGAATGGACATCAGAAAGGTTAAAATTTATAAAAGTTTCTTCTACAGAGAATAACGTGCTCCTGATGCAACACAAAATAAATTGTTAGAACACCTAAATGAACCACTAATATATGTTCTCCTATGGAAGCAGGAATAATGTAGAGCAATGCAACACTTTGTTTAGAAGCAAGCAAAATGTTCACTCATGCAGTAGCAAATGAAGAGGAGACAGTCATGTGACACCCTGCAAGCAAGGTGCTATGGGTAGTGAATGCATACTGGGCTATACATTATAATACTACATCTGTTTTTTTTATGTACTGACAATGTCACTGTTTCCTATCCAAGTACAGACACTTTCACACGTTAAAATAAGATTTGTCATACTGTTTATTTTTTAGTTGCTTTCTGGTCCTTTTCAAGAAACTATAAAATATTTCTGAAGTATTTTAACTGTACTGCCCATTTACTAGAGAATGTATGCTGAAGACATTTTATAAATTAACAACCACTGAGCAATGCCACTGATTTCCTTTTCAGTTCTCTTTGGCTATATGTGCTTTGATATTTTTAACATTTTTTGCTGTTTCCCATGAAGTTCTAAACTAAACACACCTGTTAAACTAAAAAAGGCAAGTTTCTTAAACATATTGAATAATACCATTTTTATGGTATTGTTCAATATTCCACAGAGCACAGGAAACTCTGCTATGTTTTCCAGTTGGTTTCAATCCCCAAAACAAAAAGGCAAATCTGAATTCAGCTCCACCACTGTGTAAATGCAGTGCTCAAAATCTCACCTAATGAGAATACAAATTCTGTTGTGTGTTTAGTTCATCCCTACCTCCAAGTGTAGAATAAGTTTAAATTGAATTCATCTTCTGCATTGGCTAACCAGAATAAATAAGGCCCAATTGTTTTGAGATAATCAGTAAACTCGGCACATGCACCTAAGTGAAAAAGTGGGTTTTAGCTTGCAAAGATAAATATGGAAAGGTAGCTGATATTTTAAAACTAGTAAATGTTTTGCACGTGTACTGATTGCTATAAAGTATTTCAGTTGTCAGTAGGATGTCACTCTTCATAGTGTATTTGTGGTATTATTTCATGGTATAAATTAGGTACTCCACTACAATAGAAACAGGGCAAACAATTAAATGTGTACATTCTTGCTTAGACTATATTACTAAAGGAGACTGTGTTATGACTATTAGAGCTACACTCTGAACCTTGTTCATTGAAGCTATTACTATTAGTGTTGCATCATTTAAAATGTGATAAAACAATTGATGTTTGATTGCAGAATGTACATTGTTAGATTACAACAGTTGCAAGTAATCTAAATGCTGCAGTGCAATTAAATAAGACAAAAAATGTAAATGAATGCAACATTCCAAAGTAAGTTTGTGTAACGTTTTTCTAAGTATCATGGTACATAGTTGTACCTTCCTGTTGCATAGATGCAGAGCTCTTCTAGTTAAATGTCCTGCAATGTTTTCAGAGATGCTAGTATATAAAAGGGTCATAGCAAAGCAGTGTACATGCCTAACAAACTACACCCACTAGTTGTGTGAACCCTTTTTGTTGAGATGAATTCAATCTTATTGTTTAGAGTTGCCTCTTGTGGGTTGTGCTTTAGAAGTGATAAGTCACTAGCCAGTAGCAGGAGCTATTAGTACTAGGAGTTTCCCTATACCAAATACATCTGTATTTAGCCAAATGGCTGCACATAGGTTCTTACTAGGATATTGGTCTGTGAGGCTATAAGAAGCCTACCATTACATTCCCTTGGTATTTTTGCCCTTGTATTTTGCATTCACATAACTCTCAGATGTACCAAACAAAGATATGTTGCAACATTTACTTGTTCCTCTATCCATGATTGACATGGGTGCTAGACTCTGTTAGGCATGGTATCTCTTATTTTATTTGGCAGGAGAATACTCAGCTATGCCTCTGGTTCCTCAAACTGCTTCATATGGCAAGCTTGATGTGGTAAAGTTTACTGTGATGCTTTTTCTGTGCTTAAATCCATATGTAAGGATAACTGCTTAGCAAACTGCACTGTTCTGTGAAAACAGCACAACACTTAAAAACATTTTTGTGATAGCTTTCTACACAACACAACTGAAAAAAATTAACATGAGCTGAACTCATCTCCCATGCTGGGTAGACAGAGTACAAAATGTCTCACATGAATAAAGATCTTCCATTTTCAGATAAGCAGTCAGCTTGGCAGTGCATGTGCCTAAGCAAAATAATGAGTTAGCAGAAATAGCTGACATTGGCCAAAGTGGATAATATTTTTAAACATGTAAATGTTTTTAAGCATGCTCAACACACTGCTTATTACTGTGTACATGCTGTAAGTGAGATTTAGCCCTGCAAAGTATCCTTCTGCTGACATTTTAAGGTATATGTGACTCCCCTGCACTGGTCCAGTAATCAAGGAGCCTCAGTCCTCACCACTGGCAACTGTGGGGAATGTACATACTGGGGGGATGACAAGTACAGACACAGTAAAGTGCAATTTCCCTTACATGCACACAGAGACCACAGTCAGTCTGGGGCTGGTTTCTTCTTCCTGCTCCAGATCCCTAATAAGACTCCCCACTGGCACAGCTATAGGGATGAGATCTTAGATGAATGGCCAAACCAAGACCTCCAGCACCCTCTCTATCCAACCAACACTTTGTGTGTCTGCCCAAGTAGCTGACACACACACTTTAAGGTTTGATTTATATACACACACACACACACACACACACACACACACACACACACACACACACACACCTGTGAAAAGCTGGTACAAGTTTACTAGTTATGTCCCCTTCTGCCCAGACTATAAGACAGTTTCCACTGCCACCATCCACTACGTATCAGCTACTTTAAGGCCCATAGCAAAGGATGTCCATTCTTACTGTGTAATGTTACTATTAATCCAAATGGTAGTTTGACCAAGAGATAAGGCTATTAGGAGTGGCCCACAGTATCAGTAAATAGATATACAAGCATTCTAAGAGCTTAAATATGTCTCACAAAAAACAGCCACTAAAATAGGTTTAAAATATTTAATAATAAATAATAAAAGAACAAGAAAATACTCAATAAATCATCACAGTAACTTCAGAGTTCAAAATCACAGGAAATATTTAAAACAACATTGCAGGGCAGTCTCAAATAAATACAGAAAGGATCTAAACTAATCTTTCCTATATTCCAAACTATATCTAAAATAAATTACTGTACCCTAGTTAACTTACTTACAGCACAACAAGCAGGCAAAAGAGGTGAGGGGATGTTTTTGTTAGGTCAGACAAAATACAAAATGCCCTGTTTCTCTCTCTCTCAGAGAGTTCTTAAATTAATATCAAATATTACTGCTGGGTTAGCTTGGATGACATCACTTTTTATCACTTGACTTTAGTTCCCAAGCTAAACCTCCATTGTCAGAAACTACCAACATTTAGCATCTCCCTGTGAAAAATATATAAAGTCTTTTTCTCAGATGTTTAGATGTTTGCAGATCCTGGATGTCCTAAAACAATAAAACATTTACAATATAATGTAGAAGTCTCCCTAGTTCTAGACATCCTGTCTCCTTGCTGCATTGAAACTATCTTTTATAGCACAATCATAAAACAATTTAATTTCAACTATTTTCTTGAAGTTTTGCAAGTTAGCCCTCTATGTTCTAGTTCCCACTATTAAAACACAAACATTTACACAGGTACAATAGTTTATATGCATTTCTGTTCTAATCCAGCAGGGTACATTGTGGTCACACATCTAGGCTCAATATTGTACAAACCCTGTTTAACACACACTTCTGTAACAGCAGTTTAATATACACATAAACAGTTCTAATACATTTGTAAGACAAGCATATGAATCATGTTGATATTCACAAATAACATATGATTATTTAAAAAATTCCAGACACCTGTATTGGCATTATCTCCTTCTGTCACACTTCTATATAAATCATATTAATATTCTCAAATGACATCAAATTATTTACAAAATTACAGATAGCTGGGCTGGCAATATTTCTTTTATTGACACCCCCCCCCCCCTGAAAACTCAAGCTAGTTTTTCAAGTGACCCTTGAGAAATGTTGCTTGAGAGGAATGACTATCCAGGAATATACTACCCCATACCCTGTGCTGAGATTCCAACTGCCTTGGCATTGCTGACCCTAGTACAGTGCTGCATTGTCCCATCATATGCCTGTAACCCTAAGCTTCACCATAGTAACTTGGTATTTGACTGGCTAGTTTCCTGTAGCCAAAATCCTCCTCAGACTCCTCCTGCCATGTACTGCAAATACTTAGCACCAGGGAATCCCTATCATGGTAAGGTTTCATCATATTAACATGGTACAATTTATGCCCCTGCCTCCTACCTAGCAGTTCTACCATATAGTTAACATCACTGACCTTCCTTACCACCTTGCAGGGTCCTTCCCAAGCTGCATGCAACTTGTTGTGTCTGACAGAAATGAGAACCATTACCTGCTGCCCCACAGCATACTCTCTAGCTTGAACATTTCTGTCATACCAGACCTTTTTCCTGCAGTTGGACTTCTGCCAGGTTTTCCTGGGCCAAGCACATGAGCTTCGTGAGCCTTGTCCTAAAGTTTAGGACACTTGCTACAGCAGACTCCTTGTGGGATTCACACTCACCCCTCCCACTTATCTTGAATAAAATCTACAGGTCCCCTCACCATATGCCCATAGAGCAATTCAAAGGGTGAAAAACCCAGGGATTCCTGGGGAAATTCTCTGTTAGCAAACAACAGATGGTGCAAATATTTGTCCCACTCCCTCTTGAACTGGTTTGCAAATGCCTGTAGCATGGTCTTGGGTGTAGAGTTTAACTTCTCAACAACACCATTAGTCTGGGGATGGTAGGGGTTTGTCTTTAGGTGCTTCACCCCACAGTGCTTCCACAGAAAACCAGCACATCTGATGTGAAATTGGCACCTCTGTAAGTCAGTATTTCTTTTGGGAAACTTACCCTGCTGAAAATCTCTAACAAAGCATTTGCCACCTTTTCTGCCTCAATGGAGGACAGAGCCACCGCCTCAGGGTATCTGGTAGCATAATCTACTACCACTAGGATATACTTTTTCCCTGTGGAGCTTGGGGTACTCAGAAGCCCCACAGTATCCAGGTCTACCCTCTGAAATGGCTCCTCAATCACAGGCAATGCCATTAAAGGAGCTTTCACCTTGTCTCCTGCCTTGCCTACCTTTTGGCATTGCTCACATGTCCTGCAGTACCCTGTTACATCTCTAGAAATCTCATGCCAATAAAAGTTCTGCTTAGTACATCTCTTGGTATACCTGCAAAGGGAATATCATGAGCTATGGCTAGAAGTCGCAGATGGTAGGCTCTAGGCACTACCAACTGCTGTATTCTCTCACACTCTAGCTCTCCCTCAGGTGTCCACTCTCTGTACAGTAACCCATTCTCCCAGTATACTGATTTCCCCTTTCCCTTGAAAATCAGGTGCCTCACTAGCTACCTCCCTCAGGCCTTGTAATGTAGGGCCTGAGAACTGAGTCTGTCTTAACTCTCTCTTTGTAACCCTTCCCAGCTCCCCTTTTACAGGAAGTCGGGTATTCTCTGACAGTGGTGCCTCACTGTGAGCATGGGTACTACTACTCACCTCTGCCCTTGCAGTCACTCTGTCCAACTGTCCAAGGGAACATTTGTACCCACAAGCAGCTGTGGTTCACCTTCAATCTCACTGCTACAGCGTAGCTCCCTCCCTGAAATAACCACCCCACCCATCCTGGCTACAAGTGTACTGTCTGTTTGGATCTCCCCCAGGTTACCAGACCCACATGCTTGTCTCCAAGCCTGACTGCATGTAACTGCATGCACACAAGGTACTGCATTATCAAAATAATTCCCTATTAGGACATCTGCAGGGATATCCTCAAACACAGCTACTTGCTTCCTTCCTTTTTCACCCTCCAAGTCAAGGTGAATCCTAGCCAAAGGTATTTGGAATGGGGTCTCTCCTAAAGCCTTGACTGGAGTAGACTGCCCAAGCAAGTAGTGCTCCTCTTTAACCATTGCAGGCTTCACAATGGTTAGGTCAGAGTCTGTTTCACTCTCTTAGCAATGGCCTCTTTCCCATTTACTAAGATAGGATATAGCTTGTTGTGGTAGTATGGTACCCTTGTTGTCTCAAGACAACTTACTGCTGGCATTCTGTCATTCCCATTTACTGGCTCTCCCACCTTTTGTTCCCACCTTGCCTCCATGGACATCTATATGCTACATGCCCCCACTGGTTGCATTTAAAACATTTAACCCTTGGTCCTGGATGTGTACCTGGAAAAGTGGCTTCTCCTGCTACTGGTGGACTCTGTTGGGTGGTCTAGGCTGCCCACCATGGGTTCCTTTAGACCCATGAGTAGCACTGGGTATCTGTTTCCTGTGCAGTCATGCCCTGCTTGCTAGGTATAGGTCTCCCATTTTCCCCAACTCATCTGCTGTATTACATTCTCTATCCACTAACTATTCTCTCATGTCTTCAGACAAAGTGCTAAGAGCTTGTTCCCTTACCAAAAGGTCTGCCAGCCCTTCAAAAGTGGTGACCTGACATCCACTCACCCACCTATGAAAATAAGTGCTTAGTTTAGCAATATATTCACACACACTTTAGTCTGCCTTGCTGATATGCTCGCGAAACATTTTCCTATAAGCTTCAGGTATTAACTTAAAATATTCTTACAAACAATTTTGGATCATATTGTAATTTAAGCAATCAGTATCAGACAATTTAGAAATAGCAGTTACACCTTTACCATGCAGTAAGGGAGTCAGGAACAGTACCCTGAGGCCTTGGTTAACATTATACTGTTTACATACCCTTTCAAACATATGAATGAAACTATCAAAATTATCACCGTCTGTAAATTGTGGAAGAAATTTACTGACCTTTGTTGCTTCTGGAGTTCAGTTATTCCCTTCCCCATTACCTCCATGATCCTGATGAAGAGTTAGCATCTCATTTTCATGTTGCCTCTGCTTCTCATTCTCCTCAGCTTCCAGACATCACAGTTTCTCATTTTCCTCAGCCTCCAGACATCTCAGTCTCTCTGCTGCTTCTGTTTCCAAATGTTTGGCCTCCAGTTCAAGTCTGTTTAACTCCAGATGGATTTTTAAGTCTTCTGTGGCAAGGCTGAACTGTTATACAAACACAAGATGGACAGTGACTGAAGCTGACCTCCAAAATGCAGATGGACATAAAAATAAACTGGAAAATAACTCCACAAACATAATTTATTAAGTGCTTTTGTCTTGGACCTTGCCAAAACTTTATCAGAATAAACATTACAACTAAATCACTGTTTAAATAGAACATTCCATTGGTTAATCAAAAGAGCATTGAATAGATAATATTTATGTAAATACATGTGGTTCAGATACAACTTTTAAATTCATTTAATTGTACTTGTTTTTTAAAAAAAGACAGATGAAGTAATTATTTAATTGATTAACCAATGGAATGTTCTATTTAAACAGTGATTTAGTTGTAATGTTTATTCTGATGAAGTCTTGGCAAGGTTTATTTTTATGTCCGTCTGCATTTTGGAGGTCAGCTTCAGTCACTGTCCATCTTGTGTTTGTATAAGAGTTGCGGTTCTTGGTGCAATTTTCATTTTTCTGGAAAGGTTGAACTGTCCATTTCCTGAGAGTTGTACATCTCCAAGGCCAGCCTGGTTGTCCTCCTGATTGCTGGTCTTTGATGCAGCTGTGCCTAAAGCTGCAATCATTTCTGCTTTAGTCAAGTTAGCATGCACCAGTTATTTACCCTGGCACATCTCAGCTAACTGGCTCCTTGTCAGCTTACCATACTCCTCTCCTGACATGCTTGGTTGCTCTTCCTGACTAACTAAGCTAGCAAAAAAATAAAACAATTGTGATATGAAACTCTGAATGTTCACTGTGTGGCTAATTGAGAGTACAAACACGTTCCTTAGCGACCACTGTTTCAGGCTACAGGAATTCAATATCCACATCGCTGAATCCTAATATGTGGATATTCCACCACAGCAAGTCAATTAATATGTGATGTGGATATCCCACAACTGCCCACCAATTAATATGTAATGTAGATATCTCACCACTGCCCACCAATCAATATGTGATGCCCCTGCACTGGCCCAGTAATCAAAGAGCCTCAATCCTCACCACTGGCAACAGTGGGGAACATACTCACCGGGAAGATGATAAGTACACACACAGTAAAGTGCAATTTCCCTTAAGAGCACACAGAGACCAAAGTCAGTCTGGGTCTGGTTTCTCATTCTTTCTCCAGATTGCCAGTAAGACTCCCCACTGGCACAGCTGTAGAAATGAGATCTCAGCTGAGTGGCCAAACCAAGACCTCCAGCACCCTGTCTGTACAACCAGTGTTTTGTGTCCCTGCCCAAGTAGCTGACACACAGACACATTTTGTGGTTTGATTTATACACACACACACGCACACACACACACACACACACACACACACACACACACACACACACACACACACACACACACACACACACACACACACAAACACACACCTGGTAAAGAAAGGCTGGCACAGGTTTACTAGCTATGCCCCCTTCTGCCCAGTCTATAAGGTAGTTTCCACCACCAACAGCCACTACTTAAGGCCCTTAGCAAGGGGGTCTCCAATCTTACTGTGTAATTTTACTATTAATCCAAATGGTAGTTTGACCAAAAGACAAGGGTATTAGGAGTGGCCCACAGTGTCACCAAATACAGTAGATATGCAAGTACTCTAAAAACTTAAATATGTTTCACAATTATCAGCCACAAAGATAGGTTTAAATATATTTAATAATAAATAATAAAAGAACAAGAAAATACTCAGTAAATCTTCACAGTAACTTCAGAGTTCTAAATCATAGGAAATATTTAAAACAACATTGCAGGACAGTTTCAAATAAATACAGAAACCATTGGAACTAATCTTTACTATATTCTGAACTACATCTAAAATAAATTACTGTATCATAGTTAACTTACTTACAACACAACAAGTAGGCAGAAGTGGTCAGTCGATGTTCTTGTTAGGTCAAAGACAAAATACAAAATGCCCTCTTTTTTCTCTCTCAGAGAGTTCTTAAATTAATATCAAATATTACTGCTAAGTTAACTTGAATGATATCACTTTGAGTCACCTGACTTTTCTTCCCAAGCTAAATCCCTATTGTCAGAAACTACCAACATTTAGCATCTCCCTGTGAAAAATGCATAAGTAAAGGCTTTTCCTCAGATGTTTGCAGGTCCTGGGAGTCCTAAAACAATAAAACACTTGCAATATAATGCAGAAGGATCCCTAGTTCTAGACATCCTGTCTCCTTGCTGCATTGAAACTAACTTTTATAACACAATAATAAAACAATTTAATTTCAACTATTTTCTTGAGGTTTTGCAAGTTAGCCCTCTATGTTCTATTTCCCACTGTTAAAACATATACATTTACACAGGTACAATAGTTTATATACATTTCTGCTCTAATCCAGCAGGGCACGCTGTGGTCACACATCCAGGCTCAGCACTATACAAACCCTGTTCAACACACATTTCTGTACCAGCAGCTTAATATACACATAAGATACAGTTCTAATACATTTGTAAGACAAACATATGAATCATGTTGATATTCACAAATGACATATGATTATTTACAAAATTCCAGACAGCTGTGCTGGCAGTATCTCCTTCTGTCACACTTCTATATAAATCATATTAATATTCTCAAATGACATATAATTATTTACAAAATTCCAGATACTTGGGATGGCAATATTTCCTTTTGTAACAGTACAAATTAGATATTCCTGCATAACGCAATAAAGGAAAACAATTACAAGTTTACTATATTGTCTGGTATACAGTAAATACATACTTTATCATACCTGCTATTTTATGATTTCTAAATTCTAATACAATTGACTGTAGATGATACAATATACATTATTAAATTTTAAGACTATTTATGTCATTTAAGTGTTCATAGCATTAATTAAGACAACTTCACAACTGAAACACAGCACGAGAGTTGATTTGTGCAAAATATTCTAAATGCCATTATAGTTTGTTACACTTTTTCGTTTTAATAGGGTCCTTAAACATTACTCTCTCCATTCATAACCACCCTAGCAGTAATAATTTTTATAGGCACTACTCTATGCAAATTCATCCCAGTGCTCCATACATTGTAAAATGATACCAACCTCAGAATTACAAACTAGACCTTATTTATTCTTTATTTATTGCTTTTGTTGACTGTGATAGCCCGACTGGGCTCTGGTAGCCCCTTTTCAGAGGAGGCATGGTGAGAAAAGGTCCAGTTGGTAAATAAGCAGTTTAAACTTTACATTTTTTATATGTTGTATAAAAGTTACAATATGGACCTATAATAATTGAAAAGACAGTCATACTAGTGAACAATATGGACATGCAATAACTGAATGGCAGCGATATTGGAGAAAACCAGCAATCAGTAAAATATAAAAAATAAAGAAAATATATTTAAGCAATAGTCATGTTTATTCAAATAGTGTAAGAAATTCCTAAAATTCTTAAACCAGAAAGAAAAAAAGATAATTTGCTTGATTATTGATACTACTCATATTTCCTGGCTAATGCTTTCTTGGAATTATCTTGCATGCTTCCCAGTTTAAGTCCTATATGATAGTCATCAATTACAACTGGTACAGCACTGTGATTAGAATTCCCAGACCATTTCCTCTAGTGACTGATTGTGAAGTTCAATTAAGTGGCTAAATCCCATTACACCACTTTGTAAAAGTCCATCTTACATGGGATTAATGCTCTACTCTTGATTCAAAATAAGAGTTCAAAGAAAATTAAAGTTAAGTAGTATTATGTTATTCACTAGATAAGCATCAGATACCTAGGTACTTTCTAAGGCACACTGGATATATGCATCTAAACACTGGTCAAAATAGAGGATCATTTCAAATGTCATCAAACAAATTCCCACAAAAAAGTCCATGATATGGCTCCATGTGCCAAAGATATGCATATGCGCTCTTGAGGATGTAATATCATTTATCTCAAAGGGCTTAATATGTTTTGTTTTTTTTTTTTTTTTGCAAAAGAGCTAATGCCCATGGCATCTGCAGCAGAGCAATAAAACTACATGCATCTGCTGATCACAAAGATCCAGGTTTCTTAGTAGTGAGAGAAACCTGGTTACATACTTGTGCTAGTAACAGTGGAGTTAGTATGCCAGGATGCAGAATGTTCCAGCATGCTATGTCCCATAAGATTACAGGAGACAGAGGCACACATAACCAAGAGTATCACAACTGAACTCTTTGCAGTTAAATTCTCTTTGGCATTAATCTAAGAAGACCATTACAATTAACTTCTGTTTTAATTTCTCCAAACGCTTAGGTTTTTTACATGTCTTGACTGGAGCAGACCTTACTCCTATGTCAGGACATAATTAAACTTCATGAAATCACCTTTGCTTTAGTCTTTGATGTTAGCCAAGAGTGTTCTTCACTTGTTCTGTAAGTTGGTAGATGTGATAGTTATCCTTTAAACCTCTCAATATTCTAAAAAAAATTAGCATTTAATTTCCAGTTTAGAAATTGCCCCTCCTTATAAATATCTTTAGGTGATTAATTAAAAAAAAAATCACACACATGCTGAACACTGAACATCACAATATTGATATTACTTCATCTTTATGTAAGGCTATATTTTATAAATATAATTTTAGAGTGGTGCCTGAAATGGCATTTAGAGCTAAATATGAATCTCAGTCTTGGATATCTGACAAAGTAAAAGTGGTAATGAGCAGAAGGGGAAAAAACATGCCAAATATTTATCTAAAAGATCCTTGTCTTTTTTTCTGTCAACTCAGGCAAAAAATAAATAAATGCAAAATCTGTAAAAGTAAATAATACAAAAGGCTTCAGTATCAATAAAGAACAAAACTGATTGTCTGCCAAAACTGTCAGAATAGCATAAAAATTTAAATTAAGACTGCAGCATACTTACTGACAATGTAATTACTATTTTGGGAATATGCTTTACTTTGTTCAGTACTACAGCCGCTTAAACCTTAATATTAATATTCAGTTTTAGGCACTCTTTTATCACTATTCCATGATTCACAATGCCCAGCTTCCCTTACTTCATCACTACTTTCAGCAGTCCCATCTTCCTACGGATGGAGCCCCCTCTGTGACCAGACATGATGGAGGATGTCCTAGTAATGTTGGAAATGAGGCAGATTTATGTCTGACTTAATCCCTTACAAAGGAAACTGAGACAGACAAGATGGAGAAGATGCTGGCTGAGAAAAGGTAGGAGATTGTATGCCTGACTGAATCTTTTAAAAAATAAAGGAAAATGATATTTTGAAACATTCTGTTAAGGTGTCCAAGTCTGTAACTGCTTTTAAGCCATAAACTTTCAAATATTTTAAGTTGAATATGGCATTTCCTTAAAAGTTGTATAGGTAAGGCTGTATTACGCAAAGGACAT
Source organism: Protopterus annectens (assembly GCF_019279795.1). Lineage (NCBI taxonomy): Eukaryota > Metazoa > Chordata > Ceratodontiformes > Protopteridae > Protopterus > Protopterus annectens. The sequence continues at coordinate 1,579,590,886 of NC_056733.1, read as the reverse complement.
GCCAAACAAGTGAGGAGGTGTACAGGTCAAAAATGACCTGTTTAGACCAACTAGAGATTCCTGGAGATTAATGCATGCTACATTGAAGGCCATCCTTACTACTGTGATGCTCTTGTAATCGAATGAAAGATTTTTGTTTAAGAATATACCACGGTCCTTTACCAGGTTATATAGTTTCAACTGCTTTCCCCCTGAATAAAAGAGGTTAGAGGACTTGTTTCCTTGCCAAAATGTAATTATGCTGCATTTGTTGATATGAGAGAGAATTTGATGATACACGGAGACAGATGGCTCCAGAAGGTATTCATAGTAGTATGGATAACAAGGTGTATCCCAGATGACCGGAGAATAAACATTCTAGTGCCAGTGTACAAAAACAAAAGTGGCATTCTCAACTGTGGACAGTATAGAGGTATCACATTCCTGTCACACTACATGAAAATTCTGGAAAGGGTGATTGATAAATGAATATGCAAAACAGTAGGAAGTAAAATGGGAGATGAGCAGTATGGATTTAGATAATGATACAGCCCAACTAACCCAGTGTTTGTCATGAGACAGATAGTTGAGAAGGAGCTAGAGATGAGGAAAGCGTTTAACTGCACAGTCCTATACTTGGAAAGACCATCTGACAAGATTCCAAAAAAGCTGATTTGGGCAGACCTGCAATGGTTGAAAGTTCTAGAAACACTGGCAGAATTATTGCAATCTGTGGACAAGACCCAAGTGACCCAAGTATGAACAGTGTTCAGACTCAAAGAGGAGCTACCAGTGGGAGTGAGTGTGCATCAGGTTCATCTCTGAGCCCACTGATATTCGTACTGGTGATGGACTACATAAGCAAACAGCTTGGAGGAAACAGTTCAACAAACCTGCTGTATGCAGCTGTATGTGGCATTACAGGCAGACTCTGAACAAGAACTTCAGCAAATGATAAGAGAAGGAATGCAGTGCTGAAGGCACACAGGATGAAACTGAGTACAGATAAGACAGATGTAATGGCAGCAGAAGGGAGAAATCAGAAGCTGAAAACTGAGATAGAAGGGAAATAGTGGAAAAGGTTAACAGCTTCATGTATTGGGGTGAGATGGTTGAGGAAAAGGGAAGTCTGAATGAATAGATCAAAGCTAGAACCAGAGTAGCTGCAGCCACCTGGCACAGACTGTCAGGAGTAGTCTATGACAGAAGAAGGCCAAAGTAGTTGAAAAGTAAGGTGTACAAAACAGTGGTGTGACCAGTACTGTTGTATGGTACAGAAACCTGGGCAGTAAAGGCAGAGCAGTTGAGGAAGCTAGAGCTGATGGAGAAGAAGTGGCTGAGATGGGTGATAACATGCTTATGGTGGGACAGAAAAAGAAATTAGATCATCAGGACAGAAACCAAAGAAACTTCAATTGCAGAGAAGGTTAAAGAAAACAGATTATTGTGCTTTGGGCACATGTACGGGAAATATGAAGACAATCTGGTGAAGAAGATTTGAGACAAACAGGGAGAAGGCAAAAGGAAAGAAGAACATCCAGCAAAGAGATGGATGTACTGTTTGAGAGAAGACCTGTGATGGTCAGAAATGACTGTCAAAGAATGTAGGAGAGTGGCACTGAATCAAGAAAAATGGCAAGGGTTGATGTGACACCTTGACCTAATGTAGAAAATGGGGAAAAAGGGGGGAGGTTGACGATGATAATGATTATGATAGAAGAGTCACATTAGTGTTTTATGCCAGGAACATATAACAGCGAAATTTCCAGTAGGTTACTGCTGTATCTTAGGGGAAGACGGTCATTCCATTTGTAGTAATCAGCAAACATGGGCATTCAAAGAGTTTTGCTGTCAATTCTTGCATCTAAGAAAAGATGACAAAATACACAGAAATGAGTACTGACTCCTTGTGAAATATTCTAGTGTAGCCAGCTGAGTAGCTACCCTTGAATTCTTCTTGAGCATTAGACGCCTGTCATGTAGATCATGCATGTATTTTCTCTGAGAACGTTGGGGTTATTTGTAATCTATGTCTTTGGGACAGTGTTTAATGCTTTGGCAAAATCCAGGTATGCTGCATGCACTGGCAATCTTTCAACTAGAGCAGCTGGGACTTCATTAGAGAAGGTCACATGACTGTGGGCATCACTTATTCTTAAGAAAACCATTCTAGTAAAATATCAACATCTGATTTAGATCCATGAGTTTCCCCTGTGCAACTTTGCAAATTATACTTGAAACTGACAGTTACGTAATTTAGTGGGGTTTACAATCAAAATGTTGAAAGTAGGTTCGGCAAACATGGGAATGTCAAATGGCAGATAGCCATTTCCCATGTCGCCGAACATTAAATTATTGATAGTGCATATCAGCGAATGCCACTGTGTATTCACTGATATGAGCTCAATGTAGTGTGAATAGAGATTATGGTGCAGTGCGGATTGGGACATTCATCCCTTTCCTTACTGTAGTGCAATGTTGGAATATATAGTTAGTAGGGGGTGTGGGAGGCACAGCCCCCCATAGGGGGGGGGTGCAAGAGGGCTTTGGCCCCTGTAAAAATGTGATTTGAAATTTTGGAGTGATACTTAACTGAGCTCTTATATGGACATCACGTTCAGTATTCAACGAAAATGTTGAATCTGCTGAATTCATTCATCGAATTCAATATTTTCACCCAATTAATATGCAGGGATTCATCATTGCCATTCGATGTTCTGAACACTACTTTTTTTCAATTTTCGAGATTTTGATAGTAAACCATTTACTGGATCTTGTTTACAGGAGCTATTGTGGTCTTCTGTCATGTTTTGGGGATGTAGCCAGTGGTAAGAATTTTTATGAGATGTAAAATGGATGAGTCTGACTCTGACCATCAAGCTAGCTTGCTAGCTATAGACAGTGTTGCAAACTGAGACAAAACTCTATTAAAGGAATGAAAGTGACAGAGTGAGTAAATTAACCTACACATAACAAAATATGGGTGATGAACAATTCTTAAGTAATTATGAGAATGATAAATAATGCAGCTTGTCTGCAGGCTTATTCATAAACATTTCCAGTCTACCTTTGGAAGGAAATCATGGCTGCATTCCCTGTGACACTCAGTGGGCACTTTTTGTATAATCCTTTCTGCCTCAGCGGTAGCGTTATTGCCTTACAGCAAGAGGTTCTCCTGTTCGATTCACAGCTGGAGCACCTTCTTTGTGGAGTCTGCATGTCCTCCCCATGGTCGAGTGGCCTCCGAAAGACATGCGTGAATGGGCATGCCTTCGCTGAAGGTTGGGTGTCGGGCTGGCAACTCGGCACCATAAAAAATCTACTGCCAATCATTAGCAGACCGGAGTTCCACTGTCGCGACCCCTCACCAGGAAAAGCCGAAAAGACAAACAACTTTCTGCCTCAGAACATGTTTGGTTAACATAATAATGCTGTTCATTTTTTTAATTATTTGTAAATTGCTAACAATGGCTGGGTATTCATTCACTGATGCACTCATTTTCTGATATGTAATGAATGTTTATTTGTAGCATATATCATGTTAGTAATACCAGCATATACTAACCTCATTTTGATGCAGCCGTCCTGCAAAATTAAACCTGAAGCAAGACTTGATATAATCTGCTGTACATGTGTTTTTTGCAAATGCAGGCAGTCTGCCATTCTGAAACTCCTGTGAAGGCAATGTCAAGGTGTGTTTTAGGATCTGTTTTGCCTGTTTGTTTTTATTAGTCTGTCATTCTGAACCTGAAGAAATAAAGTTATCACAGCTAATGTTACATGAATTGTCTTTGTTCATCCCACTTCTAACTGCTGGTGATTGCTAAATACCTATTCTTGTCCTTATAATCTACCTGAAAGGGTAGGGTTTGTGCATCTGGATCTTCATTTCCATTTCATTCTGGAATTGAAAAGTACTTTTAAAGTTTTATCTATATGGTATTAGCCTCCAACTTATGAACAAAGGACATTGCAGTAGGTTGATCGAAAGGGAAGGCTTCTTCAGGTGTCAACTAGTAGGGGGCACGAGAATCAGACACCAAAAGCAATTAATTTTACTATTTTATAACAATAACAATGTAAATTGCAGATTACAGATTTTTTTGCTGCTCTTGATCCTAGCTGTTCCCTCCTCCCTTTCTCCTCTGCAGAAGCATATGTCCCCTCATCCTTATGTTTTATGTAAAGGATGAGCCTCAGGCATCACCCCAAAGGAATTTCAAGCCTTCTGATTGAGATGTGGGTGCAGCAGGCAGGGCACTGCTGTTTGACTGGGGAGGGGGATTATATTTGGCACCAGTTCAAACTTACAGAGGATTGTTTGTGATAAGAGCTGCCCAGAAATATTATTTACTTAAGCCCCATGTATTTATCCATGTTAATAATAAACGTTAATGCTGTTTGTTCTATTTTGTTTTCTTTTGCTTTGACTGAGAAACTTCAGAATGGGGAAAATCTTGGTCTGCTTGGAGAAGCTTGTTTAGCTTCATTGGCTTTGATACAGAGGCAGATTCCAACTGGACTAACTGGAGAATTTTGGGAAGAGTAAGCCCACAGAACAGTGTAGCTCTCAATTTTTGAGCACAAGAGTCAGGGGAAAAAACAATAAATGCTGTCTATATAAAGTAGTAAGTGACTAGCTGTGATGTTACAATAGATTTTTTTTTGTCTCAACTTGCAAGGGTGTCCCAAATGAGGACCTTGACCTTGGCACCAAATATCCTAGCTGCATCTCTGGTGCACTGATGTTAATGTGGGAAATACAATCACATCCTATTAGGGTACCGCTAACAAATGCCCCTCAAAGTGCTTATCTACCTAATGTAGACCAATTGTCTTAAGTGGGGGGATGACATTTGTAATACTCAGTCTCCCAGAAATATGGTACAATTTACTGCTACTCAAAACTCCCTTTCATAGCTAGAATGTCTTCCCTTTCAGCTGTACTGATTTTCACAGAATGCCCAGATTTCTGTCTCATCTTTTTGGTCTGTTCCTCATAAAACTTTGTTTTTCTGGCAAATCATTGGTAAAACATTCGGTACTGAAATCAGAAAATAATGACAGACATTTGAGTTTCAGACTTCATACCCCTCAGAAAAAGTCATGCTAATATACAACCTGTTATTCAATTAACTTTCTACATTTGTAAAAGCAATATTTAAAAATTTGTCTCCCCATTATTTGTGGCTTTGTCCAGATTACTTGCTCCAAGAGGTTGAGAGGTATGCTTCTGCAGACTATAGATATGATGGCTGTCATACTTCATCCCACCATGAGATGTTTAGTATTCACTCATCTCTATTACTGTTCAAATCATCCTGTCTCAGGCAGTCAGACCTTCTGGAAGCCTGGATTTCCTCCCACATCTAGAATACCTTATGGCACAGATATTGCTTTTCATCTAGAATAGAGCTAATCTAACACAATGGATGGTTTATTTTTGTAATATGTGTATGATTGCTATGGTCTTTACACATTTTAAGTCTAATTTCAGTTTGTGTTATTTTATCCATTTTACCCAGAGCAATGATCACTCACACAGTAGTATATTGTAATCTTAATCTGGCATTTTAGAGAAGATTAACACCATGAGCTGATAAATAAATTAATCTTGCAGTCCTTTATCTGATTTTACCAGTCTCTAGTTGCAAACTATGTGACTCTGAACAACTTTGCCAGCCAAAACATGTTCCCCCGAAAAAAAAAAAGAAAAACGTATTTGTGCATATTGGGCTAAACTTGTAAACAAAATAGTTGCAGATAATGGTCCTTAATGAAGCAGCTATCACTTTTTATGGTGTATTTTCACCACAAGTTCATAGGTTCATAGGTTCATACTAGGCTATCTGCCCTAGGGCATTTATAAGCCTAGCCAGAGTGTGTTTGGCTTTCGCCACCCATTTTAAATTAATTTTGCTATGCCCTTTTTCGAGGTTAGTATACTATGCCTCTGTCTAACAGTGACACAGAAGTGATACCCGGGGTAAACCTACAATCTCCATCCACTCATCAAGATTCCTCTTGAAGAGAGTCAATGAGGGACTCTGCCTAACCTGGACTGGGATTTTATTCCAGAGTGAAGGGAGCCTCTGGGTTATGAATCTGTCCCTCCAGCATGTCCTAATTATTTCTGTGCTGAGGTTCAAGTCTCTCGAGCGCGTAGCTCGATGGGATTTGGATTTTCTGAGGTGCAGCATGTCCATTAATTCCGAGTTGGACATGGCTTTATACGTCAGGCACAGATCACCTCTGAGCAGGCGGTATGCCACTGAGGAGAGCTGGAGTTTCTTTAACTGGGCAGCATATGGCATCTGTTTGAGCCCTTTGATCCTCTTGGTGAGGAACATTTGGGGTCTTTCCAGTTGCTGCAGGTGTCTGGTAAGGTACACCCCAAAAGGTGCATTGTACTCAATTATGGGCCTGATGAGGGATGAGTAAAGAGGCACGATGACCTCCCCTGATCTAGATGTGAATCCCTTCATGATTAGGTGGGCTATATAAAATGTTCTAACCACTTTGGCCATGTGGTTGTCAAACGAGAGATTGCTATCAACTTGGGTCCCCAGGTCCCTAATTACTTCTTCTGTACTTAATGGATTACCACCTATGTGGTAATTTGTGGGCACTTTGTTTTTGCCAAAGGGGATGCCTATACACTTTTTGGCATTTAGCTTGAGGCCATGGCTCTGGCACCAGTTGTCTGTTTCTATGAGGCCCTTTTGGAGGATGCTTGTGTCGGCTGGAGAGTCGATTATGGCGCCCAGTTTGCAGTCATCTGCGAACTTGGTCAGCCACAGTCCTTCCGTGTTGGCCTGTACCTCCGAGAAATATATACCGAACAAGAGAGGTCCCAGGACTGAGCCTTGTGGGACGCTACTTGTAACTGGTTTGGAGTCTGACATGGCTCCAGCAATTCTAACCATGTGGGTTCTGTCCTTGAGCCAGTTTGCAACCCATCTAGTGGCATAGGGGTTTATATTTAAGCTGGTGAGCTTATCTATAATGCCCGAGTGGGGTATTGTATCGAAGGCTTTTGGAAGGTCCAGGTAGGCTGTGTGGACCACCTTCCCCTTGTCAATGGCCTTGGTGACTGTTTCAAAGATATCGACCAGGTTTAAGAGGCAGGATCTGCCCTTAACAAAGCTGAACTGGGTAGGATCCAGTGTCTGTAGGTCCCCAATATCTTTATTTATGAGGTCCATGATGATCATTTCCATAGCTTTGCAGACCAAGCCAGTCAGGCTTATGGGGCGATAGTTTCCAGGATCCATTGAGGCACCACCTTTGTGGAGAGGGACCACTGTTGCTGTACGCCACTCTTTGGGTACATATCCTGTAGTAAGGCTGAGATTGAACAGTAGTTTTATGTTTGTGTTTAGCTCTTCTTGGAGTTCATGTAGGACGCAGCCCGGGACACCGCCTGGTCCCATTGATGTTGTGTTTTTTGCTTTGGAGAGGACGGCTCTTACCTGAGCATCTGAGATGTCAGGGGGTGCAGCACTCTGCTGGGATAGATATTTGCCCTTTTGGTGGGGAGTTTGCGCTGAACCTGTCAGCTAGGATGTTGGCAATGTCTGTGGGTTTGATGTATTTTTTGTCATTTTGGACTAATTCTGAGCATATCTGGGAATTCCCACCTAGGTTCCTAACATAACTAAAGAAAGCCTTGTGATTATCCTTAGTGTCCTGTGCAATTTTTCTCTCGAAGCTGGCCTTAGACGATTTTATGAGTGCCCGTAGTTTTTTGCTAATACTGATCAGAGATGCCTTCCCTTTTTGGGATTTTGCTCTATCATGTAGTAGCTTCCTCCTTCTATTGTATAGTTTGTTTATGGCTGGGGTCCACCAGACAGGACGTCTGCCTTTGGAGGATTGGGTCTTGGTTTTATTTGAGATTGCATGATCCATGCATTCCTGAAGGTGTTCATAGAATGCGTTTATAAAGGATTCTGCGGTCTGGGCCATATTTTCCACATGCTCGGGGGCTTTGAAGGATTCCGCCTTAGTTTTGAAGAGTGTGAAATTTGCTTTAGAGAAGTTTTTCACTGTGGTTTTCTGGGCAGAGGGTTTGGTCAGGATGTGAATATCCAGTGAGATTAGTTTATGGTCTGATCTTACCAGTGAGGGATACACTTCTGCTCTGGAGCATAGAGTCCCCATGTTGGTGATGATCAGGTCCAGTATGTTTTCCCCTCTTGTGGGAGTGGTAACAAGTTTTTCCATAGCATTTGAGTTTATAAATTCTAGGAACCTTTGGGCTAGGGTGTTGGAGCTAGAGTAATGCTCCCAGTCTATGTTTGGGTAGTTGAAGTCGCCCAATATAATGGTGTTTGGAGAGACCTTCATATTTTCTAGTGTTCTCAGGAAGGCCAAGTGGGGTTCCTGGGTTTGAGAGGGTGGTCTGTAGCAGGCTATAAACTGGAAGGCAGTTTTACCCACTGTTAGTTGCACATGGATAGTCTGATGCTTCGTGCTGTGCCACCAACCTGGAGGTGTGGGTATCTTTGATGAATATTGATACTCCCCCTCCTTTTGTGGTTCGGTCCAAGTTTTGGTGCCGAAAAGCATGGTATGAGGTATAACCTAGTAGTGCTGGGGTGCTCTCGGGAGCCTTGAACCAGGTTTCTGTTACTGCACAGATATCGATGTTCTCCATGCTAAGGAGAGTTTCGAGTGCATGCATCTTGAGGTTTAGACTTCTGGCATTGAGTAGCATTACTCTTAGTTTCTTATCTCTTGTGATACCTATGGAGGTGGGTTTGTCTTTTGAGCCTTGCCTAAAAAAGGCACTATAGGGGAAGCAAGAGCCTTTGCCAATATCCGAAAGCCCAGGGGTGACAGGTGCAAGCCATCCCTAGGGCAGCATCATGGCTTGTCGAGCATGTCATCCCAGGCTGACAGGCATTGGATCCCCTTTGAATGACACCAATACTTAAGCCAATTTTTTGAAATTAATCATCTTGTCTTCATATTGTGGCATCATTCTTGGTGAGGGTAAGATGCTACTCAAGGTCAGGGTCATACCGGCCTGGGCTACATGCTCAGAGAGCTCCTCTATGTCTCTTTTCATGTAGTCCAGGGAGGTACGTCTCAGGTCATTCACACCAGCATGGACAATGACCGAGTCATATTTGTACTTGCCTTGGAGTGACCTGAGTGCTTGTGTTATGTGGCGGATCCTAGAGCCCGACAGGCAGCTCACCGTGACCTTCTCCTTGTTCAGCCTGGTGAGCGGGACGTCAGTGTGCCTGATGATAGAGTCACCTATTACAAGTGTATCAGGTGTGTTGTTTAGCCTTAAGGGCTGTGACTGTTCAGCACACTGGCTTTGTAAGCTATGTGTTGCACGTGTTTTGTTTTGGGGTAGCAGTTGCTTGGGTGTCTGCTTTGGAGGTCAGTGCTTAGTAGAAGTTTATTTAGAGCCTCTAAGTATGTTTTTGTGTGTTTCTGTGTTTGGTTTGCTTTCGTGGTAGGTCTATGTGAGACTGGAATTGTAGTGAGTGTGGTTTCCTTCTCCTCCTGACTGGTTAAGCGAGTACTGAGTTGAGAGAGCTTAGCCTCCAGTTTGGCTATATGGTTGCATCTCTCGCATGTGTTGGAATTTTTTGGGAGGAGGAGAGGGTTATCTGTGTACATGAGGCAGTTGTAACATTGCCTCAAGATTCCCAGATTCACCAGCTGGACCGGAGAGGAGATTGACAACTGACCTTTGGACATGCTAGAATAGTATTGGGAATTCCTTTATAATTGAAAAAAAAGGGCCAATGGGGAACAAGATACTCAAGGGGAGATTGTGAGGGTGTAGTGCTTTTAATTTTTTAATGCTGACTTGTATAATTGCTTTAGTGAGCAAGTGCCAGGTAACTTAAATGCAATGTGTTACAGGTAACTTAAATGCAAAAATGACAAACAGTAACTTTCTTTCAAGTGAAACAAGGAAATAAGTGCAGTAAGCAATGCAAATATCACTAGGGATCCAAAGAAGCGCTGAAAAGCCGCATTTTAGGTGGAATTAGCGTTTCAGGGAAATAACAAGCAAACAAACAACAAGCATACAAACAAAGCTAAGTGCATGTACAAACCCCCTGATTGTTCTGTTCTGTCGTATATTTAATAGGCATTTTACAATTTTCAATAATTACTGCTTCATCATTTATAAAGGTGCATTATCCAGTCTCATCTCTCTCTCATAACATTTCTTTTTTTTAAATGAGGGTGTTTCTGCTTTCATTTATTGCAGTGGGTAACTATTAACAGTTTGAAGTAATTTTCTTTTAGGTTTTCCTAATTGTTTCCCTCATTGGAAGTAGACAGATAGGGGAGAAATAATGAAGAGAGGTGTCCATAAAAGGGAATATCATGTTCTAGTCTTTACCATGGCTGAGTGCAATTAAGATGGTTCCTCTACCTTCATTACCTCAGATACTATTCACATGTTATATTTCCTGTAAAGAATGTACTACAAATAAATATTTTTAAATTCTTTATGAAAAATAAATGTAGTCCTTTTTGTCTAAGTGGTACACATTCCCAGTAAAAACTGATAACGTATAACTATTTTAATGACAAGACAAGATAAGTTAATCCTCCAATGAGTATAAAGATTGTTTTAAGTTGTTTGTAATGCATGCAAATACAATTCACAGCTCATTAAGGGTCATTACATATTCAAGAATAACAAACTAAAATGACAGTAAATTTTGTGAAAATATAAATATGAAGACATGAAAAGCTATTGCAACATCTTCCATTGTTGCTGGAAAGTTCTAATTCTAGGACATAAATGCTGCTACTCTATTTCTTTCAGTAAAATTGTCAAATCCTATTTGGGTACCTTCCTTAGAAATTTGTCTGACAGTCTGTCTGGGAATGGATACTGAATTATCCCAGTGTTATTTCTCATTTGTGTATATAGGTATTTAATGACCACTTTAATTAATAAAAGTAAACAATTAAATATGCAGTACAAATGCTGGATTTGGGGTACAGAGGAACTTTGCTGACCATAGCCCTGAGGACCTGGGTTCATTTATGGGTTCCAAGTGCTGGATAACCCCTCTGGGGGAATAGATTTGGAGAAATTCCAAGGCCACCAAGTCTCATAGCCATCCTTGCCTTGCCAGTACCTTCCCACAGTCCTGAAGTAGTTAAAATAACTACACTGTAAACATATATAGTGGTGCCCCTCCCATCATGCGACATGTACTACCACTAGTTGAAATTATTGAAAGAAATAGCAATGCCTAGATTGATTTTGCCTGCCAGGAAACAAAACAAAAGATAAAAAATAAACATATTAAGTTAGTTTCTCACAGAGCAGGATATTGATACAATCATTCTTGAATGGGATAAGTGAAAATGACAACATGATGGTCTTATGTGGTTTCTGAAATCAGGAACTATGCAGAATTACAAATCTCAAAGGATGGATGGACTTCTCCCTTAACATGTTATGTTAACATTTTGTAATATACACATGTGATGAATATTTCAGTAATGCACTTCCTTGAGTTTGAGAATGGTGGGAAACAAATATTATTTAACCCACAGGAGTCTAAGTCTGACCTGAAAGTTCATAGGAAGCAATTTACTTCCACATTATGATACAATATTTTAATGTTAGCAATGGGTTCCAAACTCAGGCCTAATACCACCCCTCAAAAAAATTCAGACTTGGCATCTCTCATGACCATGAAGAATGTATCAGGAAGGAAATGCAAATATGTACTGCAAATGCTAAAATGAGCATATTTTCACATTAAGCAGGACAGAATCATCATTTGAAACAAAAACATATCTAAAAATTACCACAGAAGATTTGGACCCATTAATTCAGGGAAAGGCAGATGCTACACTTATTATAACCTGAAAACAGCCAGCTTGCCACGATGCAAAACATATCTCATAGCAATGTCTTCAAACACTAGACTGCAGTAAGTAAAATTATGAAGGAGACAAGGGCGACTTGTTACATGTGAACAAGTTGTAAAAAGAACACTGAAGAGAGATGATAGTGACAATGATGGAATACAACTTTTCACCCTGTTAAAAAATGTAAGACTCTAAAATTGCAGGTCTGAAAAGTCTGAAAATTTGCAATTCAAACAAAACAGCAGCAAATTAAAAAAAAAAAAACGACAACCAAACTTGTTACAACATTGATGTGTTTTACAGAGAGTCTTCACCCCTGCACCTTTGATATAGGAGTCTATGATCCCACAACTTTGCTACATAAATAACGTAAATCTGAGATCACCATCTCTTGAAGTAGAGGGATTTACTGATGTATCACAGGTTTTGACTTAGTATATACATGTTTCCATATTCACGTCTTTTCCTCCAGTATTCCACAGATCACTATTGTGATCCTTGGAAATTCAGCAGGGACCCATCTAAAGCTCACTTTTCCTTCTACAACTAGTGTAATCACATATTCAAATCAGGGTAGGGCATAGAAAGTAGGAAACTGAGTTGGTGAATCCAGAAGAGTGGCCTAATGGTTAAGGTGTTTACCTTACAAACACAAGATCCAGGGTTTGAGTCTCACAAGGGGTAATTGACTAAGCTTAAAATGGCTTGCAAGAGCAGTGAGCTTAGTACTAACCTATGAGCTCTCATTGTTAAATGAATGAACAATTTACTCTAATTACTATGTGAAGTTTGTATCCCCAAACCCTTAAAGTTCAACATAAAACAATGACAAGTTTGTACCCCCAAACCTTTAAAGTTTAATGTAAAAACAGTGCATTAACTCTGTTAAATAGCAGGTAAACTTTGTATGAACCATGTGAATCTTAACAGTTTTCATCACAGGGCCCCTTGTTCATTTTATGAAAATTCAGAAGAATAAAAAATGGTGTGCTACAACATGTCTGAGTCATACAGCCAGATACTCTATAGAAGATTATAAAGTTTAACAGTAGAGTGCTTTCCGTCTATAAAATTTTGACTACATGAGCAGGTTAATAACTAAGATGAGGACAGAGATGTTGCAGTGCTTTCCACTGACTGTTAGTACAGAATAAAACTCCTCCCACAATGAATAAACATTAAAGTTGTCTATAAATTTGCTGCACGATATCTCCTCTTCAGTAACTTCATTCTTTTTCTACACATAGTAGTTCTGCTTATATTCATTTTTGCAAGTCATTTATATAGTATTATACAATAAAAGGTCAATGGCCTTCCAAAATGTGCACACTGATTGGACACCCCATTCAGCGAGCCCATTGTTATTCAGACATATCTCAAGAGTCAGAAGTCAGGTCACTTAACTGTTGAGTGGCTGGTATTTCTATTAAGATATGTTAAAAATGATCTTAAAATACTTGAAGAGAAATGGAGCAAAAAATAAGAAAAGAATCAGGGCATTACAAAAATCTGGACATTTAAAATGTACAGTACTGTTAATACCAAAGATCAAAACACTTTTCACCTTACTTCTCAACTGTCCTAAATTTAACAGAATGTTCCACACTTTGCTTATATGTTTGCTCTGTCCTTCATTTTGTGAGAATGAACGTATATATATATATATATATATATATATTTTTTTTTTTATATGGATTTACTGCTTTTGGTCGAATTACATTTGGTCAAAAATGATTTCAGGCAGCCCACTTCACCGAAAATGCATTTCACTGAAAACTCATTGGGTCGAATCCCATTTGGTCGAAAATGGTATATAGCCCCTACCCTACTGCAGTGTGACCCTGGAGTGAGAATATAAAGTTAGGGGGGGGGTGTGGGAGGCGTAGCCACCCACATAATTACAGTGTAGTCACTATTATATACTTGTGTATCCATTAAAAATACATTGAAACATATAACGTTAGTAAAAACTAGTTGCAAAATGTGGGGGGCTATGCCCTCCACACCCCCCCTAACTTTATATTCTCACTCCAGGGTCGCACTGCAGTGGGGCAGGGGCTATATTCCATTTTCGACCAAATGGAATTCGACCAAATGAGCTTTCAATCAAATGAGCTTTCATTGAAGTGAGCTGCCTGAAATCATTTTCGACCAAGTGTAATTCGACCAAAAGCAGTAGACCCATATATATATATATATATATATATATATATATATATATGTGTGTGTGTGTGTATGTATATATATATATATATATATATATATATATATATATATATATATATATGTGTGTGTATATATATATATATATATATATATATATATATATATATATATATATGTCTATATATATATATATCTATATATATATATATATATATATATATATATATATATATATATGTATGGCTTCCCTGTTTAATTTCAAAATACTGAAATCACGAATTTCAGTATTTCAAAATTATAATAGGAAAGTCTTGAAATCCTGG